>NW_026691957.1:0-206537 GCF_021218885.2 Marmota monax
ATGATATGAGATCATTTATTTGTTGTTTTTTCTTTTTTTAATGAATGAACTCCAAGCAATGAATTTTCCTCTTAGAACTGCTTTCAATGTGTCCCATAGATTCTGATATGTTGTGTCTGTGTTTTCATTTATCTCTAAGAATTTTTTAATTTCCTCCTTGATGTCTTCTATAACCCATTGATCATTCAGTAACCTATTGTTCATTCTCCAAGTGATGTATGCTTTTTCCTTCCTTCTTTTATCATTGATTTTCAGTTTCATTCCATTATGATCAGATAAGATGCATGGTATTATCTCTATTCCTTTATATTGTCTAAGAGTTGCCCTGTGACATAATATATGATCTATTTTTGAGAAGGATCCATGTGCTGCTGAGAAAAAAAGTGTAACTGCTTGATGTTGGGTGGTATATTCTATATATGTCAATTAAGTCTAGGTTATTAATTGTGTTATTGAGTTCTATAGTTTCCTTATTCAACTTTTGTTTGGAAGATCTGTCCAGTGGCAAGAGAGGTGTGTTGAAGTCTCCCATGATTATTGTTTGGTGGTCTATTAGACTCTTGAACTTGAGAAGAGTTTGTTTGATGAACATAGCTTCACCATTGTTTGGGGCAAAAATATTTATGATTGTTATGTCTTGTTGTTGTATGGTTCCCTTAAGCAGTATGTAGTGTCCCTCTTTATCCCTTTTGATTAATTTTGGCTTGAAATCTATTTCATTTGATATGAGTATGGACACTCCTGCTTGTTTCCGAAGTCCATATGAGTGATATGATTTTTCCCAACCTTTCACCTTCAGCCTATGTATGTCTTTTCCTATCAAATGCATCTCCTGTAGGCAGCATATTTTTGGGTCTTGTTTTGTGATCCATTCTACTAGCCTGTGTCTCATAATTGGTGAGTTTAAGCCATTAACATTTAGGGTTATTATTGAGATATGGGTTGTTCTTCCAGCCATACTTGTTTATTTCTGTTACTAAACATGGTTTGTTTTACTCTTTGATTACCCCCCTTTTCTGTCCTATGTCCCACTGTTGGTTTTCATTCTTATTTTCCATTTCCTCTTCCTGTAATGTTTTGCCGAGGATGTTTTGAAGAGATGGTTTTCTAGCTGCAAATTCCTTTAACTTTTGTTTATCGTGGAAGGTTTTAATTTCATCTTCCATTCTGAAGCTTAATTTCACCTGATACACGATTCTTGGTTGGAACCCATTTTCTTTCAGTGTTTGAAATATGTTATTCCAGGATCTTCTAGCTTTCAGAGTCTGTGTTGAAAGATCAGCTGTTATCCTGATTGGCTTACCCCTAAATGTAACCTGCTTTCTTTCTCTTATAGCTTTTAAAATTCTCTCCTTATTCTGTATGTTGGGCATCTTCATTATAATGTGTCTAGGTGTGGATTTCTTATGATTTTGCACATTCGGTGTCCTGTAGGCTTCTAGGATTTGGGATTCTGTCTCATTCTTCAAGTCTGTGAAGTTTTCTCGTATTATTTCATTGAATAAATTGCTCATTCCTTTGGTTTGGAGTTCTATACCTTCCTGTATCCCAATGACTCTTAAGTTTGGTCTCTTAATGTTATCCCATATTTCTTGGATGTTCTGCTCATGGTTTCTTAACAGTCTTGCTGAGCTGTCTATGTTCTTTTCAAGTTGAAATACTTTGTCTTCATTGTCTGATGTTCTATCTTCTAAGTGTTCTACTCTGCTGGTACTATTCTCAATTGAGTTTTTAAGTTTTTTTATTGCTTCCTGCATTTCTAGGATTTCTGTTTGTTTGCTTTTTATAACCTCCATCTCCCTGTATAGTTGATCCTTTGCTTCCTGGATTTGTTTGTGTAATTCATTGTCGAAATGATCTTTCATTGTCTGATTTTGCTGTCTGATGTCTTCCTTGATACTCCAGATCATCTGAAGCATGTATATCGTGAATTCTTTATCTGACATTCCATCTGCTGCAGCTGTTACCTCTTCTAAAGTTGAGTTGACCTGCATTGCTTGTGGTCCTTTCTTTCCTTGTCTTTTCATACTGCTTGTGTTTCTTTCTGCTTGGTGAAACTGTTGTGTTTTTGAAAAATTTTCCCCCTATATATTTATATTGCTCTTGTATAGTTGAAAAGTCTTCCTTGCAGGGTCGGGCGGCGGTCTGCCTACCTTGCAGGTGCGGGCGGCGGCTCTGCTCTGCCCCTCCTCCAATTGGTGTGACATGTCTACCATGCCCGCGGACCCCTGGGCCTGTTCTGTCGGTCGGTCGCAGGTCTGCCTACCTTGCAGGCACGGGCGGCGGCTCTGCTATGCCCTTACTCCAATTGGGGTGTCGTGACTACCACACCGGCAGGTCACTGGGCCTGTTCCAGCTTGGGCGGCGGCTCTGCTCTGCCCCTACTCCAATTGGGGTGACGTGTGTATCACACTGGCAGTCCTCCGGGCCTGATCTGTGGGTCGGTCAGAGGTCTGCCGACCCTGCAGTCACGGGTGGCGGCTCTGCTCTGCCCCCCTTCCAATTGGTGTGACTTGTTTACCACACCTGCAGACCACTGGGCCTGTTCCGGCATGGGCAGTGGTTCTGCTCTGCTAATACTCCAAATGGGGTGACGTGTGTACCACGCTGGCACGCTGCTGGGCCTAATCCGCTGGTCTGTCACAGGTCTGCCTACCTTGCAGGCGTGGGCGGCAGCTCTGCCCTGCCCCTCCTACCTTGCCCGCCTAACCTAAGCCTATCACTGACCCTAATCTTAAATGTAACCCTAACCGTAACCCTAATATTAAACATAACATTAACAGTAACCCTAACCATAACCCTAATACTTACACTAACCCTAACCTAACCCTAATTCTAACCCTATTACTATCCAAAACCCTAACCCTATACCTAAACCTAACCCTAACACATCCTCTTACCCTAACCCTAACACTTACCCTAAAACTAACCCCAAACCTAACCCTTAAACTAATCCTAACACTTACCCTAACCCTAATTCTAAACCTTACCCTAACACTAACCCTAACCCTGAACCTAACTCTAAATCTAACCCTAACCCTAACACAAAACCTAACTCTTAAACTAACCCTAACATTTAACATAACCCAATTCCTAACCCTTACCATAACACTAACCCTAAATGTAATCTGAAATTTTACACTAACCCCAAGCTTAACCCCATCACTAATTGTTAAACCAAAACCTAAACCTTACACTAACACTTACCCTAAACCCTTTCCTGAAACAACACTAATCCTAACCCTAACCCTAGCTATAACCATAACACTAACCCTAAACCTAAAACTAACCCTAACACTAACATTAAACCTAACACTAACACTAACCCTAACCCTAACCCTAAGACGAACCGGAACCCTATCCCTAACACTAACCCTAAATATAACCCTAACTCTAACCCTAACTCAATCAATAACACTAATCCTAACCCTAACACTAACCCTAACACTGAAACTAACCCTAACACTAACCCTAATGCAAACCCGAACACTAACACTCATCCCAACACTGAACCTATTCCTAACCGTAACCCTAACACTAACACTAACCCTAACCTTATCCCTAACACAATCCCTAACCCTAAACCTAACACTAAACCTAACCCTAACCCTAACACTAATCCTAACCCTAACCCTAATCCTAAATGTAACCGTAACCCTAACACTAGCCCTAAACGTCTCACAAACCTAACATAACCCTATCACTAACCCTAACCCTAAATTTCACTGAATTCCTAACCCTAACACTAACCCTAACCCTAAAACTCAATGTAACTGTAAACCTAACCCTAAACCTTACCCTAAGCCGAACAATAAACCTAACAAGAAACCTAACGCTAACACCAAACCTAACTCTAATCATAGGGTTAACACTAACACTAACCATAAACTTAAAACTAAACTTAAAACAAACCCTAACCCTAAGCCTAATGCTAACCGTAACCCTAACCCTAACCCTAAACCTAATGCTAACACTAACACTAACCCTATCCTGAAACCAAACCCTAAATATAACACTATCCCTAATCCTAACCCTACGATTAAACCTAACCATAACCCTAACACTAAAACTAACACAAACCCTAACCCTAACTCTAACACTAACCCTAACCCAAACCTAACCCTAACCCTAAAACTAACCCTAACACTATCCCTAATGCAAACACTAACACTAATTCTAACCCTAATCCTAACCCTAAACCTAACCCAAACTGTAACCCTAACCCTAACCCTAATCCTCACCCTCATCCTAACCCTAAACCTATAACTATCCCTAACACTCACAGTAACCCAGAAGCTAACTATAACCCTAATCCAAACACTAACACTAACCCTAACCCTGCCGCAGTCTGGCTGGGCACAATCAGGAGCCACTTGTCAAAAGAAACTAACTTTATTTTTAGAACCACACACGCCAAACAAAACAGCCTCTCAGGAAAAACCCTCAGAGCCTCAACTGCCACCACCGGCTTTCCACAAGCCTCTCTCTCCCACACAAGCTTCTTCCCACCTCCCACAATCCTCCTGCTCTTGAGGCCGATTGGCTGGGTCACGTGGGCAAAGTCAAAAAAGTCCCCCAATGAGCAGCTCCGTGGTCTGAAAGGGCAGGGAAACAGCCCAATGATCATCACCGCAGAGGAGCCAATCAGCTAGATGTTGCTGGGGCCGAGGAGCCAATCAGCTAGATGTTGCTGGGGCCGCTGTGAGCCAATCATCAGCCAGCAGCTGGAAGTTTGCTGGCAGCTGGAAGTTTGCTGGGGCCCCTTTGGCTGTGGCTCTCAACATCTCCCCCTCTCTGTTTAAACAACAAGCATGTGGCTTACGGACCGTGCCTGTTAGGCAGTCCAATTCAACATATGGTCCTTACCTGTCATCGGATGAACTGACCTCTAGGCGTCAGCCTCCTGTCTTAGGTTGGTACCACTGCAATTGGATCATACCCGTCACTGACTACCGGTCCAGCATACAGCCATACTTGTGGATAGGCCTTTGCACCTGTGGGGGGGGTGAGGTTCTTTGCCTCACCTCTGTTGGCCCCCAAATTTTAGACCATCACTAGTAGAGGAGGATGCAAAATGCCATGACATTAAGCCAATTGAGGGCTCCTTTGAAAAATTGTACCACCGGTGACACCATCAGCAAAAATAATCCAGCACTACCACAATTCGCTGTACCAACAGATAGTTCACAATGCGTACAGGTGAGCTCACAATGTGTCCAGGCAAGTTCTGCAAGCAGTTCAGTGATGGCTATTGTAGAAGCTGTAGATTGGTTTTATCTTTGACTTCACTAGCACTGGGATGAAGATAGGAATTCTGGCAATAATGGCTAAAGAAAAAATTATGTAACATTACAGAAGGCACTAAAAGAAAACAATTTTCTTAACAATTTACATTATCTTTAAGAGAATTATTAAATATAATGAAAAGGAAAGGTGAAAGTAAACAAACAGATCTGTTAACCTTCTTTTTTGTTTACATATTAAAACAATCCTCAACAGTTGTTTACCCAATTTAAATTAAACCATATAAATCACGTGAAAAAAAAATTTGGATCCATTTTATCATGAGCACTCATCATATATGATATATGGACATACGTACATTCAAACATAGAACACAAAACACAAGTGTGCACACATAATATAATACATACAACACATAACATTATAGTAAAGGCCTTATAACTTTTTACAGGTGAAATCTCCATTGCAATGTTTAAAAACTCTATAGTCAAAAAATAGAACTGATCAGCAAAACATTAACCTAGGTCTGTATGAGCTCAAAAAACAAAATAGAACTTCATGATATGGCAAAGGGCAATAATAAAATAGATATTGAAAAAAGCATCCTGGTTCTGTTGCAGATGTAAGAATAGCCAAACTGGAGTTTTGGATATCAGTTGTGATGGATTTGAGCCAAATCATCTTCTTTTTGGTCTGTAGAAATCGCTTTAGTTAATCTTTCTGGAATCCAAATCAGCTGCTGTTCTCCCTGTGGAAACACATAAACAGACCCCCGACTCCAGACAATCACTGGGTCAGGACCTTGGTTAATCTCTCTGGAATCCAAATCGGCTGCTGTTCTCCCTGTGGAAACACACAAACAGACCCCCGACTCCAGACAATTACTGGGTCAGGACCTTTCCATTGTCCTGTTAGAATATCCTTCCAAAGTACCTTGGGCTTATGTACATTTTTTGGACACATATGCCTTTCCGCAGCACTAAGTCCTGATGAATACAAATTTAAAAAGTTTAGAGTAAAAAGGGTTATTTTAAGTTTATCTTTGGGAATATATACCCCTTCCCAATTCCTTCTTTTTGCTTTAATAAGTACATTTTAATAGTTTGATGAGCTCTTTCAACTATGCCCTGTCCCTGTGGATTGTATGGGATTCCTGTTACATGAGTAATGACAAATGTTGAGCAAAATTGTTTAAAAGAGGTAGAAGTATAACCAGGGGCATTATCTGTTTTTAACTGTTTTGGAACACCCACAGTGGCAAAATTTTGTAAGCAATGAGCTATAACATCTTTAGTTTTTTCTCCGGCATGAAGGGAGCCCATCAAAAATCCAGAAGAAGTATCAACTGTAACATGCAAATATTTAAATTTTCCAAATTCGGGCAAGTGTGTGACGTCCAGCTGCCAAATATGGTTAGGTATCAATCCTCTAGGATTGACTCCAAGATTAACTTGTGGTAAAAAGATCACACAATTTTGACATTGTTTTATTATTTGTCTAGCTTGTTCCTTAGTTATTTTAAAATGCTTTTGTAAAGTATTAGCATTGACATGGAACTTTTTATGAAAATTTATAGCTTCTTCTAGTGTAGAGAAAATATGTATGTCATGTGTAGTTTTATCTGCTAAATCATTGCCCAAACTAAGGGCTCCAGGCAATCATGTATGTGCTCTGATATGTCCTATAAAGAATGGATCTTTTCTGTCCCAGATTAGACTTTGTATAGTGGAAAGCAAAGAGAAAACAGTAGAAGAAGGGGAAATCCTACCAGCATCTTCAAGAGATACTATAGCATTAACTACATGCTGACTGTCAGAAAATAAATTAAATACAGAATCTTTAAACATCACAAAAGCTTGTAAAACTGCATTAAGCTCTACCTTTTGAGCTGATTGTTTGGGTACTAAAAATGTAAAAGTTTGATCAGGGGTAACTACTGCTGCTCTACCATTATTTGACCCATCAGTGAATATATTTGGAGCATTCATGATAGGGGTTTTTCTTGTCATTTTTGGAAAAATTACAGGATGCAATGACCAAAAAGACAATAAAGGATTAGATGGTAAGTGGTTATCAAATGAAACATTAGATTTGCACATGATTATTGCCCAAGTATTTAACTCATTAGCTAACTCATCAATTTGATTCATAGTATATGGAGTAATAATTTTATTGGGAGAAATTCCAAACACTCCCTTTGCTGCTTTTATTCCTTTGAGTATTAATTGTCCTACAGCCTCAGGATACCTAGTAAGAATAGTGTTAGGAGAATAAGATAAATGTATCCATAATAATGGACCTTCTTGCCAAAATACTCCTGTAGGAATATTTTTTGTTGGTAGTACAATAAATAATAAAGGCAAACTTATATCAATTCTATCCAAATGCATATTTTCCATATATGTTTCAATGATTTTTAATGCTTTTCTTGCTTCAGGCGTTAACATTCGGGGTGAATTTGGATCTGATGGACCTTTTAGGATATCAAATAAAGGTCCCAACTCTCCTGTTGGTATACCTAAATAAGGCCTTATCCAATTTATGTCTCCTAATAACTTTTGAAAGTCATTAAGTGATTTGAGTTGATCTACTCGTATTTGAATTTTTGGTGGACGGACCATGGTTGAGGATAATAGAACTCCTAAATAATTAATTGGAAAATTTAATTGTACTTTATCTATTGCTATCTCTAGATTATAATTTTTTAATAAGTTTGTAAGTGTGGCATAACATTCTAGCAATGCGTTTTTATCTTTGTGTGCTAATAATACATCATCCATATAGTGAAATATTTGTAGTTGAGGATTTTGATTTCTAAGTGGCTGGATTACTTTGTTAACATAAATGTGACACATAGTTGGGCTGCTAGCCATCCCTTGAGGGAGTACTTTCCATTCATATGTCTGATCAGGACCTTCATGATTCAGTGCAGGGATAGTAAATGCCAAACGTGGACTATCCTCAGGATGAATTGGAATTGAAAAAAAAAAAACAATCTTTAATATCTATATCGAAAACATACCAGGTTTTTGGCAAAGCAGACAACTGAGGAATCCCTGATTGAGCAGGTCCCATAATAACCATCTCATTATTAATGGCTCTTAAATCTTGCAATAATCTCCATTTACCAGATTTCTTTTTGATGACAAAAATGGGAGTATTATGGGGAGATACAGAAGGTTGTATATGTCCTTCTGCTAATTGTTGTTTGACCAGGTCATGGGCTGCTTGTATCTTTTCTTTAGTCAGGGGCCACTGAGGAACCCATACTGGTCTTTCTGATTTCCAAGTAATTTTTATTGTCTCAGTGGCCCTTTCTGAAAATCCAACCCATGTCTGTCTGTTCCATGATCTATTTGTATTGGTGCTGCTATACCTTGTTCTTGTTTTTCTAATCTTTTTCCTTTCCTAAAACCTTGTCTAGTCATAATAGTGGGTGCATTTTGGTTGATGTTATTTGTTAATGTCAAACCTAATTGATCTAGGACATCTCATCCCCATAAATTTATGGGAAGATGATCCAATACATATGGCTGTATAGTTCCTTCACATCCTTCAGGATCCTTCCAATCTAATACCATTGCACTTCTATGGGGATTAGTTGCCACTCCTAGGCCTCAAAGCGTTTGAGTGGCTTGTTGTAATGGCCAATGTTTTGGCCATTCTTGACGAGAGATGATGCTAAGGTCTGCACCTGTGTCCAGTAGCCCATTAAATTCATGTCCTTGAATATTTAGTTTTAGCATGGGGCGAGAATCTAAATTTAAAGAAAGCATAGCCCAATTTACACCTGTGGAGCCTAATCCCTTGGAACCTCTTTCTACAGTACGACTGGAAAATTTATCATGTAGGCTGGGTATTATTAGTAACTGTGCTATTATATCTCCTGGTGAAATTACTGATATACCCTTTGGAGAACTGGCTATAATTTTTATTTCACCTTCATAATCGGGATCAATTACCCCAGGACTTATCATAAGTTCTTTTAGAGTGGAAGAGCTGCGTCCCAATAATAAGCCTACTGTTCCTTTGGGAAGAGGTCCTTTCACCCCTGTGGGAATGATTTGAACTCCCATCTCTGGAGTTAGTACTGCTCTGGCGGAGGCGCAGATGTCCAACCCTGCGCTCCCTCTGGTTTGTCTGATGAGGGATCTGATGGACAATGTGTCCTGGGCACTACCCTGATGGGGTTGCTGGGTTCCTCCAGTGCTCCGTATATTTGTGGTTTTGGGCCCCGGAGCATTGGGCCCCCCTGTCCATTTTTTGGCAATGGAGCCCGATGCCTTTCTCCATGATATCGTGGATAAACACCTGGTCCTTGTTCGTTTTTTGATAATGGAGTACCCTCTGTGGTGGTTTGAGAACGGCATTCATTAGCCCAATGTCTCCCTCTACGGCACCGTGGGCAAATACCTGGTATTCTACTCCTTTGATACCTAGTTTTGTTAAACCCTCCTCCAATGGGGCAATTCCTTTTAAAATGTCCTGTTTGTTCACAATTGTAGCATGTTCTTGGCCTGGCATCCAAAGCCTGTTTTACTGCAGCTGCCACAATTTGCCCTTGTTCATTAATGTCTCTGGCATCTAAAGCCTGGTTTACTGCAGCTGCCACGACTTGCTCTTGTTCATTAATGTCTCTACATAATTTAATATATGTGTTTAAATCTTCATGTTTCCATGGTCTAGTGATATCTCTGCACCAACGATTCGCTTGCTCATAAGACAGGTGTTTTCGTAATGGCATTGCTTGTTCTGTATTCCCAAAAACTCTGGTAGCTGTTTGAATAAGCCTATCTACAAATTCAGCATAAGGTTCATGAGCTCCTTGTATTACCTTAGATAATTGACCTTGTAAACCTCCATGTCCTTGTAAAGTCTTCCATGCCTTAATTGCATCTGCAGCAATTTGTGCGTATACGCCAGGATCATATGCAATTTGTTGCTGCTGATCCTCAAAAGGTCCCTTTCCTAACAACATATCTAGATTTCTCTGAGGATAACCAGCTGCTGCATTTCGCCTAGCTGTCTCCTTGCAAAATTCCTCATTGGCAACCTTCCATAACAGGTATTGTCCTCCATTTAGCACAGCTTTACACATATTAGCCCAATCTGCTGGCGTCATGTTCAAGTTGTTAATGGATTCGACCATGCTTACAGTGAAGGGTGCTTGAGGACCATAGGTTGTTACAGCCTCTTTTAGCTGCTTCACTGTTTTGAAATTTAAAACTTGGTAAAATCGCTGCCCTCCTGCCTCAAATACAGGGCATGTTAATATTTGAGATCTTGTCTCAGGATCCCAACTATCAACTGCGGGGGTTGGGGGCCTCCCAGCATATGGAGGTGGCGCTGTTGGTTGGACACTTACACCCTCTGGTGATAGAAAGGTGTTAGTAGCAGTCTCCTGTAGAGGTGGTGCTGTTGGTTGGACACTTACACCCTCTGGTGATAGAAAGGTGTTAGTAGCAGTCTCCTGTTGTAACTTTCCCCCTGATGGCTTTTTCTGTTTTACACTTTCTTTCTCTGTCTGACTAGCTTGAGAGGCCTTCTCTTTTGCTTGAATCTTTTCCTCTGTCTGACTAACTTGAGAGACCTTCTCTTTTACTTGAATCATTATGTCTTCTCCTTCCTCTACCATTGTCTGAACTGAAGGCTTTGGACTAAGCAAACAAGATATGAACGTCCACAATGGCAATGTGCCAACTGGCAGAGTCCCTGGGCTTTTCTTTTCTCTTCTTTTTAAATCTTCACCATGATGGTTTCCATTGTGATATATTTAACAACTCCTCCTTAAAAAGCCATGGGCTACATTTCTGTATTGTATCAACGTATGCCCTGACTGCTCTTGATTTTACTGGGATGCCTCCTTCCTCTAACAATTTACTTAACACTCTTTCAGTTTGTTTTTTACTAATTTCTGATCCCATATTTCTACTATAATACAACCCAACAAGATGACGCCAAACAAAACCGAGACAGAATGAAATAAAAAGGGAACAACAAAAAGTCATTATAGCCTTTCTATCCTCCTGACATGGGCATCCGTCCTTTCTCCCTATCTGTTCCTCAGACGTAAACAGTTTTTCCTCAGATGTGAGCGGTTTTTCTTCCGTCTCACTCATATCCAGGGACAGGCAACTTAAAACAAAAGTGAAGCAAAATAAAAGAGGAATCTTAAAATGGCTACCCATCCTCTCGCCCTGCCCTCAGGGGCGAGCAGTTTCACTTACCCTCAGTCGCTCCCCGTGCGAGCCACCAAATGCCGCAGTCTGGCTGGGCACAATCAGGAGCCACTTGTCAAAAGAAACTAACTTTATTTTTAGAACCACACACGCCAAACAAAACAGCCTCTCAGGAAAAACCCTCAGAGCCTCAACTGCCACCACCGGCTTTCCACAAGCCTCTCTGGCCCGTACGGGGCCAGCACTAACCCTAACACTAACCCTAACTTTAAACCTAACACTAAACCTAAACCTAACACGAATGCTTACCCTAACATGAAATCTAAGCCTAACCCTAACGAAAATTTAACCCTAACACTAAACCTAACAGAAACAGTAATCCTAAACCTTACCCTAACCCAAACACTAACACTAATGCTAAACCTAACCCTAACTCTAAATCTTACCTAACTCTAACCCTAAACCTAACCCTTATCATAACCCAAACTATAAGAGTAACCATAACACCAATATAAACCCTAACCCTAAACATAACACTAACCCTAACCCTAAACCTAAACTTATCACTAACAGTAAAACTAACACTAATTGTAAACATAACACTAATCCTAACCCTAAAACTTACTCTAAGCCTAATTCTAAACCTAACCCTAAAATATAACCTAACCCTAAACCTAACACTAACCCTAACCCTAACCCTAACCAAAATTCTAAACCCCACCCTAACCCTAACCCTAACCGTAACATAAACCCTAACGCTAACCATAATTGAAACCTAACCCTAACAAAAACCTAACATTAACCCAAAACCTTACCGTATCCCTAATACTAACCCTAACCCTACTGCTAACATTAACCATACCCTAATCCTAAACATAACGGTAAGAAAAACCTTAACACTAAAACTGACGAAAACACTAATCCTAAAATTATCCCTAACCCTAATCATAACCCAAACACTAACAATAACCCTAACCCTAACCGTAAACCTAACCCAAACCCAAACCCTAAACCTATCTCTAACCCTAACTGTAACCTAACCCTAAACCTAACCCTAAACCTAAAGTAACCCATACACTAACACTAACTGTAACATAACAGAAACCATAACCCAAAACATAACCTTAATCCTAACTTAACACTAACCCTAATCATTTCTAACTTTAATCCTAACCCTAACCCTAACACTGAACCTAACACTAAACTTAACCCTAATCCTAACCTCAACCCTATCCTTATCACTAAACCTAACCCTAACCCTAACCCTAAACCTAACACTAACCCTCTCCCTAACCCTCACTTTATGCCTAACCATAACCCTAACCCTAACCATAACACTTACCCTAACCTACTCATAACGATAAAACCAACCCTAATCCTATGCCTATGCCTCACTTTAAACCTCTTACGAATTATAACCCCAAACCTAAATCTAACTTTAACCCTAACACAATCCCTAACCATAACAATTACCCTAACACATATTATAACTCTAACCCTAATAGTAACCCTAACACTAACCCTAACCCTAATCCTAACCCTAACCCTAAACCTAACCCTAACCCTAAAACTATCCCTAACCCTAAACCTAACCCTAAATTTAACACTAAGACTAACCTAAGCTAACCTAAATAACCCTAAACATAACCCGAACTCTAAATCTAATTCTAACTCCAAAAATAACCCTAACCTAAATGTAGTCCTAAAACTAACCCTAAACTTAACCCTAACCCTAATCGTAAAAATAACTCTAACCCTAATCTTAACCCCCCAAAACCCTAACATATCCTGAACCGGAATCCTAACCCTAACTCGAACCCTAACCTAACCCTCACCCTAACCTTACACTAACTGCAAACCTAACCATAACCCTTAAACTAACACATACCCTAACCGTAACTCTAACCCTAAACATCACCATAACCTATCATTAAACATAAACCTATACCAGACCCTAACCATAATACTAACCCAACCCTAACCCTAACCTCTAACCCTAACCCTGATGTAAACCTAATCCTAACCCTAACAAAAACCTTAACCCAAACCCTAACACTAACCCTAACCTAACCCTAACCCTAAACCTTACACATCCCTTACCCTAACCCTGATTCTAACCCTAACACTAATTCAAACCCAAATCTTAACATTAACCCTTACCCCAACCCTAACCCTATAATAAACCCTAACCCTAAATCTAACATTAACCTTAACCCTAACTATACCTTAACCCTAAAACTACACATAACCCTATTCCTAACACTAACCCTAACCCTAACCGTAACCCTAAAACTAACCCTAAGCCTCACTCTAAACCTAATACTAACCATAAAACTATCCCTAACCCTAACCCTAACACAAACCCTAAACTTAATCCTAAACCTTTCAAAAACGGTATCCCTAATGCTAACACTAACAGTAACCCTAATGCTAAAACTAACCCTAAGACTAACCCTATCCCCAATGTTAAACATAACCCTGATCCTAACTGTAACCCTAACTCTAAACCTAATCCTTACCTAAACCAAACCCTCACCCTAACCCTTACCCTAACCCTAATGTTACCCTAACCCTAACCCTAATTCTAACACAAACCCTAACCAAAACCAAAACCCTAAAACTAACCTAACCCTAAAACTAACCCTTACTTAACCCTAAACCTAACCCTCACCTGAACCCTCAACCTAACCTGCTCCCTAACCCTAACACTAAACCAAATACTAACCCTAATTCAAACACTAACATTAACCTAAACCTAACTACAAACCAAACCCAAACACTAACGCTAACACTAACCCTAACACTATCCTTAACCCTAACCCTAACCCTAACCCTAACCTAGCCCTAACCATAACCCTAACACTTGCAGTTAACATAATCCTAAACCTAACCTTAACCCTGAACTTAACCCTAACAATAATCCTAAGTATAACCTAACACTAACATTAACCTTAATCCTAACCCTAACTCTAACCCTCACCCTAAAACAAAACCTAACATTAATTCTAACCCTATCCCTAACACGAACCCTTACCCTTATACTAACCCGAACACAACCCTAACATTAACCCCCTAACACTAAACCTAAACTAAACTCTAACTTTAACCTAACTACTAACCCTAACCCTAACCACAACCCTAATCATAACCCTAAAACTGTCACCTTGACACTAACCCTAAGTCTCACCCTAAACCTAACACTAACCCTAACCCAAACACTAAACCTATGGCTAACCCTAATTTTAACCATAACCGTAACCCTAACCCTAACCCTAATCCTAACACTAACCCTAACACTAACCCTAATCCTATCCCTAACACAAACCCTAATCCTAAAACCAATACTAACCTTAATGCTAACCCTAACATTAAACGTAAACCTAAACCTAATCCAAAATGTAATGCTAAAATTAAACCTAATCCTGACCTTAGCACTAACACTCACCCTAACCCTAACCCTAAACCTAATACTAACCGTAACCCAAAACATAACACTAACCCTAACCTAACCCTCACCACAACACTTACCCTAACACTAACCCTAATATTAACCCTAACCCAAACCATAACACTAACACTACCCATAACCCCAACCCTAACCTATAAGTAACCCTAACCCTAACCCTAACCATAAACCTAAACCTATCATTAACCCTAACCTAACCCTAACACTAAATCTAACGCTAACTAAACCTAACACTAACCCTAACCCTAACTCCTACCCTAACTCTGAAACTAAGCCTAACCCCAACCCTTACTCTAACATCAACACTAACCCTACCACTTACCCTAACATCATAAACATAACCCTAACACTGACACTAACCCTAATTCTAAACTTAACCCTAACCCTAACCCTAACCCTAACCCTAACACAAACCCTAACCCTAACCTTAACACTAATTCTATCCCTAATCTGAAAGATAATCCTAATATTAACTCTTACCATAACCCTAAACCTAACACTAACCCTAACCACAACCATAACCCTAACCCTAACAATCACCCTAAACATAATCTTAACCCTAACCCTAAAACTAACCCTAATATCAATCCTAATCCTAACCCTAATCCTAACACTAACCATAACACTAAACCTATTCGTCACTCTAACACTAACCCTAACACTAACCCTAATGCAAACCAAAACACTAACACCATCCATAACCCTAACACAAATCCTAACCATAACTCTATCCCTAACATTAATCCTAATCCTAAACCTAACATAAAATTTAACCCTAACCCTAGCACTAACCCTAACCCTAATCCTAACCCTAACTCTAATTCTAACCCTAACCCTAACCCTAATCTTAACTGTAACCCTAACCCTAACACACACCCTAACACTTACCCTAACCCTAACCCTAACATTAAACCTAACCCTAACCCAAAACCTAACCCTAAACCTTACATTAACCATAACCTGAAAACTAACCCTAACACTAACCCTAAATGTAAATCTAACCCCAGCACTAACCCTAAACCTAACTCTAACCTTAAACATAACTCTAACACTTACACTAACTCTAATCTTAACACGAATCCTAACCTTAATCGTAACCCTAACACTAACCCTAACTCTAACCTTAACCGTAAATCCAAACCTTTTTCTATCTGTAACCCTAACCTTAATCCCACACCTAACCTTAACACAAATTCTAGCCATAACTATAACCCTAACCTGAATCCCAAACCTAACAATAACCCTCACCGTAACACAAACCGTAAACCTAACCATAATCATAACCCTAATCTAACCCTAACTCTAACCTGTCCATAACCCTAAACCTAACCCAAATCTAACCCTAAAATTAAATGTAACCCTAACTCTAACCCCACCTAACCCTAAATCTAACCATAACACAAATACTTACCCTAACCAACCCTAACCCTAAAACTAACCTTAACACTAACTCTATCCCTAATTGAAATCTAATCCTAACACAACCCTAAATCTAACACTAAACCTAACATTACCCTAACCCTAAACATAACCATAACCCTTATTCTAGCCCAAATCCTAATTGTAACCCTAAACCTAACCCTAAACCTAAATTTAAACCTAACACAAACACTTATCCTAACCCGAACACAAACCTTAAACCTAACCCTAACCCTAACCCTAACTAACACTAACCCTAAAGCTAACACTAAAACTATCTCTAACTGTAACCCTAACCCTAATCCAAACACTTACCCTAACCTAATCCTATATCAACCCTAACACTAATCCTAACCCTAACCATAATACTAATCCTAAACCTAACCCTATCACTAACCCTAACCCTAACACTAACACTAATCCTAAACCAAACCCTAACACTAACACTAACCCTAACATTAACCCTACCTTAACCCTAACACTAACACACTAACTTCAACCCTAACCCTAACCTTAACCCGAAGCCTAACACTAATCCTAAATCTAATCCTAACCCTAACACTACCCCTAACACAAAACCTAACCCTAATACTAACACTCACACTAACAGAACACTAACCCTAACCCTAACAATAACCCTAACACTAACCCTAAGAGAAACCTAACACTAACACTAACACTAACCCTAACATTAACCCTACCCTAACCCTAACACTAACCCTACACTAACTTCAACCCTAACCCTAACCTTAACACTAAGTCTAACACTAATCCTAAATCTAATCCTAACCCTAGCATTATCCCTATCACAAACCCTAACCCTAACACTAACACTCACACTAACGGAACACTAACACTAACCCTACAATAACCCTAACACTAACCCTAACAGAAACCTTACACTAACCCTAACTCGAACCCTAACCCTAATCCTACCAGTAAACCTAACTTAACACTTAATGTAACCCATAACCTAACCATAAACCTAACACTAACAGTAACCTTAACCCTATCTGTAACCCAAACACTTACACTAAACCTAACCCTACCTTAACACTAAGCCTAACACTAACCCTAACCCTAAGGCTAACACTATCCTTAACCCAAAATCTCACCCTAATACTAACCCTAACACTTACCCTAAACCTAACCCAACTTTAACACTAACCCTAAACCTAACCCAAACCCTAACACCAACCCTAACTGTAACCTTAACCCTAATACTAACCCTAACTCTAACCCTAATAGTAATCGTAACTGTAATCCCAATCCTAACCTAACACTAACCCTAAAACAAACCCTAACCCTAACCATAACATTAAACCTAACCCTAACCGTAATCCTAACCTTAACCCAAACAGTAACCATAAACTGAAGAAAAAACCTAACCTAAACCATTAATTCTAAACTGAATATAACCCTAACCCTAACATTTAACCATCACTAAACCTAACCCTAACCCTAACAATAACCCTAACTCCAAACCTAAGCCTATCACTGACCCTAAACTTAAACATAACCCTAAACCTAACACTAACCCTAAACCTAAAATTAACCTTAACCCTAACACAAGCCCTAAACCTAACACTCACAGTAACCCTAACCATAACGCTAACACTTACCCTAACCCTAACCTAACCCTAATTCTAACCCTAATCCTATCCATATCCCTAAACCTAAACCTAAAACTAACACTAACACAACCCAAAACTCTAACACTAACCCTAACACTTACCCTTAAACTAATCATAACGAAAACCCTAGACCTAACTCTTAAACTAACTTTAACACTTACCCTAACCCTAATCCCAAACGTTACCCTAACACTAACCCTAATCCTAAACCTAACTCTAAATCTAATACTAACCCTAACACTAAACCTATCTCTTAAACTAACCCTAACACTTAAAATAACCCAAATCCTAAGCCTTACCATAACACTATCCCTAAACCTAACCCTAAATCTAACACTAACCCTAAGCCTAACCCTATCCCTATTTGTTACAAGAAACCTAAACCTAAACCTAACATTAACACTTATCCTAAATCCTTTCCTGAACCCAATACTGAACCTAACCCTAACCCTAACCCTAAGACGAACCAGAAACCTAACCCTAAATGTAACCCTAACCCTGACGCTAACCCAATCAATAACACTAATCCTAATCCTAACACTAACCCTAACTAAAACTAACCCTATCACTAACCATAACCCTAACACTAACCATAATGCAAACCCAAACAATAACACTAGCCCTAAAAGTAACCCTAATCATAACCGTAACCCTAACACTAACACTAACCCTAACCTAAACCTTAACACAAACCTAACCCTAAACCTAACACTAAACTTCACCCTAACCCTAACCCTAACACTAAACCTAAACCTAATCCTAACCCTAACCCTAATCCTAAATGTAACCCTATCACTAATACTAACCCTAAACATAACACAAACCCTAACACTCACCCTATCACTAACCCTAAACCTAACTTTAACCCAAAGCCTAACATTAAAACTAACCCTAACCTTAAACCTAACAGTAAACCTAACCCCTAACTTACCTAACCCTAAACCTTACCCTAATTCGAACAATAAATCTGACCCTAAACCTAACAATAAACTTAATGCTAACACCAAACCTTACCCTAATCATAAACCTAACACTAACACTAACCCTAACCTTAACACTAAACCTAAAACTAAACCTAACCCTAAGCCTAACGCTAAACGTAACTCTAACCCTAAACCTAACCCTAACACTAACCCTATCCTGAAACCGAACCCTAAATATAACACTAACCGTAAACCTAATTCTAATTTTAAACCTAACCATAACCCTAACACTCACTAACCCTAACATAAACCCTAATCCTAACCTAACACCAACTCTGTCAACCATAATCTAAACCCGAAAACTAAACCTAACACTAATCTTACTGCAAACACTAACACTAACCCTAACACTAAACCTAAACCTTACCCTAACAGCAACACTGAAGCTAACCCTAACCCTAAATCTAACCCTAATCCTATGTGTAACCCTAACACTAACCCTAAACCTAACCTTAACTTAAATCTAACCCTAACCCTAACACTAAACCTAACATTAACCCTAACCCTAAATCCAACCCTACCTATAAAACTAACCCTAATCCTAACCCTAACCCCAACATTAATCCTAACCCTAACCCTAAACATAACCCTTAGATTAACACTAACCATAACCCTGAAACTAACACTACACTAACCCTAAACCTAACCCTAACCCTAAACATAACACTAACCATAATCCTAAACCTAACATTAACTCTAAACCTATCACTAACCCTAACACTATCCTTAACCCTAACCCTAACCCGAACCCAAAAAATAACACCAAACCTAAACCTAACCGTAACCCTAACACTCGTGCTAAACCTAACCCTAACATGAACCTTAACTCTAACTCTAACACTAACACTAAACATAAACATAATCCTAACCCTAACCCTAACAGTAACCGTATACTTATCCCTAACCCCAATGCTAACAGTAACCGTAACCATAAACCTAACCCTAACACTAACCCTAACACAATGTTTAACACTAACACTAACCCTAACCCAAACCCTAATCTTAACCATAACCCTCGCCTTAACCCTAACCCAAACCCTAACCCTACCTAAAACCCTAATCCTAACCCTAACACTTATCCTAACCCTAATCCATACCCTAACACTAAACCTAAACCTAACCCTAACACAAACCCTAACCCTAACACAAACACTAACCCTAACCCTAACCATCACCATAATACTAACCCTAAATCTAACCCTAACCCTAACGCTAACCCTAAACCTATTACCATACCTAACACTATACCTAACCGTAACCCTAACCCTAACACTAACCCTAACCATAACCCTAAACTTAATCGAAATACTAAAGCTAACACTAACCCTAACCCTGTCCCAAAAACTAAACCTAACAAAAACCTAACACTAACCCTTAACCTAACCCTAAACCTTACCCTAATCCAAACACTAACCCTAACCATAAACCTAAGACGAAACAGAACCCTAACCCTAACACTAACCCTAAATGTAACCCTAACCCTAATCCTAACCCAATCAATAACACTAATCCTAAAACTAACAATAAACCTAACACTAAAACTAAACATAACACTAACCCTAACCCTAACACAAACCCTAATGCAAACTCTAAATCTAAACTAATCCTAACACTAACCCTAATCCTAACCGTAACCCTAACAGTAACACTAACACTAACCCTAATCTTAAAACAAACCCTAACCCTAAACCTAACAGTACGTCTAACCCTAAACCTAACCCTAACACTAATCTTAACTCTAACCCTAATCCTAAGTGTAACCATAACTCTAATAATAACCCTAACTTTAATACAAACCCTAACACTAACCCTATCACTAACCCTAAACCTAACTTTAATGCACAGCCTATCCCTAAAATTAACCCTAACCCTAACCCTAAACCTAACAGGAAATATAAACCTAAACCTTACCTAACCCTAAACCTTACCCTAATTTGAACAATAAACCTAATCCTAAAACTAACAATAACCCTAAGCTAACACCAAACCTAACAATAAGCCTAACGCTAACACCAAACCTAACTTAATCATAAACCTAACACTAACACTAAACCTAACCTTAACAGTAAACCTAAAACTAACCCTAACCCTAAGCCTAATGCTAACCCTAACTATAACCATAACCCTAACGCTAACCCCAACACTAACCCTATTCTTAATCCTAATTCTAAATATAACACTAAACCTAACCTTAACCCTAATTTTAAACATAACCATAACATTAACACTAAACCTAACACAAACCCTAACCCTAACCCTAAACCTAACCATAACCCTAACACTTACCCTAACACTTACCCTAACACAAATCATAACTCTAACCCTAATACTAACCCTAACACTAACCCTAACCCTAATCCTAACCCTAACTCTAAAACTATAACTAAACCTAACCCGAACCCTAACAAGAACTCTAATTCTAACCCCAAAACTAACCCTAACCATAACTCTAAATGTAACCCTAAAAATAATTGTAAACATAACCCTAACCGTAAACATAACACTAATGTAACACATACCCTAACCTTAATCATAACCGAAAAATCACCCAAACTTGAACCCTAACCCTAACCCTAACTCTAAGCCTAACACTAACCCCAAATCTAACCCTAACCCTTAAACTAACACTTACTCTAGCCATAACACTAACCCTTAAGCTAACCACAACCTAACATTAAACCTAATGCTAACCCTAACCCTAACCCTAACCGTAACAAAAACCCTAACCCAAACCATAACCCTAATCCGAACCTAACCATAACCCTAAACTTTACATAACCCTAATTGTAACCCTAACCCTAACTCTAACCCTAACACAAATTCAAAACCAAATCTTAACACTAACCCTTACCCGAACCGTAACCCTATACTAACCCTAACTCTAAATTTAACAGTAACCTTAACCCTAACTATACCCTAACCCTAACACCAACCCTAACCCTAACACTAACCCTAAACCTAATCGTAACCCTACAACTAAATCTAAGCCTCACTCTAACCTAATACTAACCATAAAACTATTCCTAAAACTAACCATAACACAAAACCTAAACCTAATGCTAATCCTATCAGAAATGATAACCCTAATGCTAACACTAACACTAACCCTAATGCTAAACCTAACCCTAAGACTAACCCTAACTCTACATTTAAACCTAACCTAGATCCTAACCATAACCCTAACCCTAAGCATAACCCTTATCTAAATCTAACCATAACCATAACCCTAACCCTAACCCTAACAATAAACCTAACCCTAACCCTAACCCGAATCCTAACCCTAGCCTAACTCTAATTTAACCCTAACCCTAACCTTAAACCTAACCAAAACCTAACACCAACCCAAACCCTTACCCTATTCTTAACACTAACACAAACTCTATCCTTAACACTAACCATACCCTAATCCTAACCCTAATGATAAGAAAAATCATAACCCTAAACCTAACGATAATACTAACCCTAATACTATCCCTAACCCTAACACTAAACCTTACTGCAAACGTAATCCAATCACTAACAATAACCCTAACCCTAACCGTAAACCTAACCAAAACACAAACACTAAAACTAAACCAAACTCTACCCTAACACTAATCGTAAGCCTCACCTTAAACCCAACCCTAACCCTAACTCTAACCCTAACACTATTTCTAACACTATCCCTAAACCTAACTCTAACACTAACCCAAACACTAATCCTAACCCTAATCATAACCCTAAAAGTAACAGTAACCATAACCATAAACCTATACTTAAACCTAACAGTAACACTAACCCTAACACAAACCCTAACCCTAACCCTAACACTAACCCTAACACTAAACTTAACTCTAATACTAACCGTAAACCTAACCTTAACACTGACACTAACCCTAAAACTAACCAGAACCCTAACACTAAATGTATCCTTTACACTAACACTAACCTTAATATTAACCCTAAACCTAAGCCTAAAGTAACCCTAAACCTAAACCTAAAACAAATTCTAACCCAAAATGTAACCTTAACCCTAACATAACACTAACCCTAGCCATTACCTAACTTTAACCCTAACCCTAACCCTAACATTAAACCTAATACTAACCCTAACCATAATCCTAACACTAACTGTAACCTCAACCCTATCCATTTCACTAACCCTAACCTTAACCCTAACCCTAAACCTAACACTAACCCTAACCCTAACCCTAACATTAACCCTAACACTAACACTAACCTGAATCCTAAACCTAACACTAACCCTAACCTACCTATAACCATAAAACTAACAATAACCCTAAGCCTATGCCTCATTTTAATCTTCTTACTAAACATAACCCCAAACATAAATCTAAATTTAACCTTAATACAAACCCTAACTATAACACTTATCCTAACACAAATCATAACTCTAACCTAATACTAACCATAACACTAACTCTAACCTTAGTCTTTACCCTAACTCTAAAACTAACCCTAAACATAACCCAAACTCTAATTCTAACTCTAAATCTTACGTAAAAATGTAACCCTAACCATAACTCTAAATGTAATCCTAAAACTAACCCTAAACTTAACCCTAAGCCTAACTGTAACACTAACCCAAACCCAATAAGTAATCCTAACCAATCCGAAACCCTAACCTAACCCTAACTCAAACCATAAGCCTAACCCTTACCCTAAGCCTAACACTATCCCCAATCCTAACCCTAATACTTAAACTAACACTTGCTCTAACAGTAACACTAACCCAAAACTAACCATGACCTAACATTAAAAATATACCTAACCCTAATTCAAACCCTAACACTAACCCTAACCCTAACAATAACTCTAACCCTAACCCTAATGTAACCCTAATCCTAACCCTAACCAAAACCTAACCCAAACCATAACCCTAAACCTAACCTAACCGTAACCCTAACCCTAACTCTAACCCTAACACTAATTCAAACCCAAATATTAACACTAACCCTTGCCCCAACCCTAACCCTATACTAACCCTAAGCCTAACCTAACCCTAAACCTAACACTAACCTTAAACCTAAATATACTCTAACCCTAACACTCACCGTAACCCTAAACCTAACCCTAACCCTAACCGTAACCCTAACACTAATACTAAGCCTCACTCTAACCCTAATACTAACCATAAAACTATCCCTAACCCTAACCCTAACACAAACCCTAAACCTAATCCTAATCCTATCAAAAATGGTAACCATAATGCTAACACTAATTCTAATACTAACCCTAATGCTAAAACTACCTCTAAGAGTAACCTTAACCCTAAATTAAACCTAATGCTGATCCTAAACCTAACCCTAACCCTAAACCTAACCCTTACCTAAACATGACCCTAACACTAACCCTAATGTAACCCTAACCCTAACCCTAATTCTAACACAAACCCTAACCCAAACCAAAACCCTAAACCTAACCTAACCCTAAAACTAACCCTTACCAAATCCTAACCCTAATTCTCACCCGAACCCTAACCCTAACCCACTCCCTAACCCTAATGCTAAACCTAATACTAACCCTGATTCAAACACTAACACTAACCCTAAACCTAACTATAACCCAAACCCAAACACTAATGCTAACCCTAAAAATAACCGTAACCTAAACACTAAACCTAACACTCATCCTAATTCTAACCCTAACTCTAACCCTAACCATAACCCTAACCTAACTTTCACCATCACCCTAACACTAACAGTTAACATAATCCTAAACCTAATCCGTACCCTAAACCTAATCGTAACCCTAACCCTAACACTAACATAACACTAACATTAAACCTAACCATAACCTTACTTTAACCCTCACCCTAAACCAAAACCTAACATTAAATCTAACCCTATCCCTAACACAAACCCTAACCCTAATCCTAACCCAGACACAACCCTAACGCTAACCCTCTCCATAACATTAAACCTAACCATAACACTAACATTAACCCTAAACTAAATACTAACCTTAACCTAACCCTAACCCTAACCACAACCCTAATGCTAACCATAAAGCTAACCATCACCCTGACAATCATCCTAAGCCTCACCCTAACCCTAACCTTAAACCTAACACTAACCCTAACCCCAACACTAAACCTAACCCTAACCCTAATCCTAACTGTAACACTAACCCTAACCCTTCTCCTAAACCTAACCCTACCCTAAGCCTAACACTAAATATAACCCTAGTCCTAAACCTAACCCTAACACTCCCCCTAACCTCAACCCTAAACCTAAACTTTAAACAAACTCTAACCTTAATCCTAAAATGAACCATAAGTTGAGCCGTAACCCTAAGGTAAACCAAAACCTAACCCTAACCCTAACACTAGTCTTAACCTTAACACTTATCGTAACCCTAACATTAACCCTAATTCCAACTCTAAAACTAACACTAACCCTCACTCTAACCCTAACACTAAATATAACCCTAACCCTAAACCTAACCCTAACACTAACCCTAATCCTAACCCTAAACCTAAACCTTACAGGAACCCTAACCTTAATCGAGCATGAACCATAAATCTAACCCTAAACCTAATTTAACCCAAACTCTATCCCTAACCCTAGAACTAATCTTAACCCTAACCCTTACACTAACCCTAACACTAACCCTAAACCTAACACAAATCTAACCTAATCCAAACCTAAATCTAACCATAATCCTAAACATTATCATAACCCTAAACATAACCCTAACTGTAACCCCAACACAAATCCTAACCCTAAAGCTAACCCTAACCCTAAAACTAATACTAACTCTAACCTTAACCCAAACCCTATACCAAAATTTTACCCTAACCCTAACCATAACACTAACAGAGACCATAACCCTAATCCTAACACAAACCATAACCCTAACCCTAACAATAACCCTAAGAGCAACCCTAACCCTAATCCTAACCCTAACACTAACACTAACCCCAACTTTAACTCTAACCATAACCCAACCCTAAAACTAACTCTAACTCTAAGGCTACCACTAACCCTAACAATAACCCTAATCTTAAGCCTAACTCTAACCCTCACCCTAATTCTAACCATAAGGTAACTCTAAACATAACCCTAATACTAACACTTGTTAGAGTCTGTAAACAAGTCAAGATGGTGCCTGGCATTTTGCCAGGGGAGTGGTTTGTGATGTAACGCCAGCGAGCCATTAAGTGTGGAGATTCCTTATTGGTTGACTGCTATATCTAGTATATGTTAATTAGGATAAGCTGTGTGGAATGTATATATACCCCTCCTGTCCTACAATAAAGGGCTTCCACTCCTGCTGTATCAACGTACACAAGTTGTTCGTCACCCCCCGGTTATTTTGCTGCAGCTGGACTGCGGCAAACACTAATCCTAAACCTAACTATAACCTTAACCCTAACACTAACGCTAACCCTAAACCTAACTATAAATCTAAAGCTGACCCTAACCCTAATTTTAACCCTAACATGAATCCTAAACCTAACAATTACCCTAACCTAACCCTAACTCTAAACCTAACCCTAACATTAACCCTAACCCTAACCCTATCTAGAACCCTAACACTAACATAACCCTAACCCTAACCCTAACCCTAATGCTAACCGTAACCGGAATCTTAAACAAAATGCTAACATAACCCTAAAACAAATCCTATCCCTAACCCTAACGCTAACCCTAAACCTAACCCTATACTAACACTAATTTTAACCGTGAGCCTAACCCTAAACATAACCCTTACCCTAAACCTTAACTTAACACTTATCCTAACTCTAACCCTAACACTAACCCTAACACTAACCCTAAACCTAATCCTAACCATAACACTATCCCTAACCCTAAACCTAACCCTATTCTTAACCATAACTCTAACCCTATCCCTAAGGTATCACTAACACTAACCCTAACTCTTCCCCTAAACCTAAACCCAACCTGGACCTAACCCTAAAAATAACCCTAACCTTAACCTAACCTTAACCTAAACCTAACCCTAACACTAACCTTAGTCCTAACCCTAACACTAACCATAAACCTAACCCTAACACAAACCCTAATCCTAACAGTAACTTGAACCTAAATATAATCCTAACCATAACCCTAAACCTAACTCTAAACCTAACCCTAACACTTATTATAACCCTAAACCTAACTCTAACCTAACACTAACCCTAAGCCTCATCATAACCTGAACCCTAACCATAACACTAACCCTAACTCTAACCCTACACTAACCCTAAATCTAAGTCTAACACTAATGCAAAACAAATCCTAAACCCAACCATAACCCTAACTCTAACTTAATTGTAACCCTAAAGCAAAACCTAACCCTAATCCTAATCATAACATTAACCATAACCATAACACTAAACCTAAACCTAATACTAACCTTAACCCTATCCCTAACCGTAAGCCTAACACTCACCCTAACCCTAACCCTAAAAGTAACACTAACTCTAATCATAACCCTAACCCTAACCCTAACCTTAAACTTTACCTTAACCAGAACCCTAACACTAACACTATCCCTAATCCTAACACTAACAATAAACCTAACATTAACCCTAACCCTAACCTAACTCTAACTGTAACACAAACACTACCCCTAACCATTAGCCTAACCCTAAACACTAACCTAACACTAACACTAATCCTAAACCAAACCTTAACTAAAACCATAACCCTAACCTTAATAAACACTAACTCTAACCCTAAACCTTACACTAATCCTAACCCTAACAGTAACACTAACCCTTACCCTAAACCTAAACCTAACTCTAAACCTAACCCTAACACTATTCCTAACCCTAACTGTAACCCGAAACCTAATGCTAACCATAATACTAACCCTAAACCTAACCCTAATCCTAACCATAACACTAACCCCAACCCTTATCTAATCCTGACAGTAACCCTTAACCTAACAATACCATCAACCTTAATCCTAACCCAAAACCTAAACTGAACCCTAACCCTAAACCTAACACTAAACCAAACCCTAACACTATCCCTAATCCTAACCCTTACATTAAAATTAAACCTAATTCCTAACCTGTCATTAACCCTAATCCTAACCCTAACTCTAAGCCTAAACCTAATTATAACACTAAACCAAACACTAACACTAAACCTAGCTTTAACCCTAACACTAACTCTAAACCTAAAACCAACACTAACCCTAATGCTAACCCTAAATAGACCCCTATGCCAAACCCTAACCCTAACCTAAATCCAACCCTAACCCTATCCTTAACACGAATCCTAAACCCAAACCTAACCCCAATGCTGACACTAACCCTAACCCTAACTCTAATCCTAACCCTAAACCTAACTTAACCCAAATCCTAACACTAACCCTAACCCAACCCTAACTTACCCTAGCCTTAACCCTAACACTAACACTAACTCGAATTATAACCCTAAACCTAAACCTAAATCTTATCCTAAAACTGAACTTAAACCTATCACTAACCCTAATCCTAACCCTAACACTATCCCTAACACTAACACTAACCCTAATCCTAACTGCAACCCAACCCTAATCCTAACCCTAACACTAACCGTAATATAAACCATAAAGTTAACCATAACGTTAACACTAACCTAACCTTAATCCTAACCCTAAATTTACATTAACCTATCCCTACACTAGCCCTAATTTTAAACTTAAACCAAACACTAACACTAACTCTAACACTAACCCAAAACCTAATTCTAACCCTAACACTTACCCTAACCCTATCGCTAACATGAACTCTATCCCGACCCTAAAACTAATCCTAATCCTAACCTTAACCTTAACCCTAATCCTAAACCTAAAACCAACCCCAACACTAACCCTAATCCTAAACCAAACCCTATCCCTAACACTAACACTAAATTTAAATTTAATTATAACCCTAAACCTAAACCTAAACATTATCCTAATGCTGAACCTAACCCTAACACTAACTCTAACCCTAATTCTAACACTATCCCTAACACTAACACTAACACTAATCCTAATCCTAACCACAACCCTAACCCTAATCCTAACCCTAACACTAATCATAACATAAACCGTAAACTTAACCATAAACCTAACACTAATCCTAAATGTTACCATAAACCAAACACTAACCCTAACCCTATCCCTTACACTAACACTAACCCTTAACAAACATGGACCCTAACCCTCACCCTAAACATAATCCTAACCCTAACCTGACCACTATCCCTAATCCTAATCATAAACCTAACACCAACCCTAACACAAACCATAATCCTAACCATAACCCTAACCTTTACCTAATCCTAACCCTAACTTTAACACTAACCCAATCACTAAATCTAACCCTAACTCTAATGGTAACCCTATCCATAATCCTAACCCTATCACTAACCCTGAACCTAAACCTAACACTTTCCCTAATTTTAACACTAACCCTACCCTTAACCCCAACACTAACACTAACCATATTCCAACCGTAACCCTAAAACTAAACCTAACACAAATCCTAACCCTAATCCTAAACCTAACACAAACCATTACACTAACCCTAACACTATCCCCAACCCTAACCTGAACCGTAACTCTGACACTAACCCTAACCCTAACTGGAAACTAACCCTCACCCAAACCCTAATATTAACCCTAACCCTAACCCTTATTCTAACACTAATCCCAACCCTAACCAGAAACCTAACATGAACCCTAACCCTAACCCTCACACTGAACATAACACTAACCCTAACACTAACCCTAACCCTAACACTAATCCTAAACCTAACCACAACACGAAACATAACCCTAACACCAACCCTAACCCTAAACCTAATCCTTACTCTAAACCTCACCCTAACCCTAACCCTATACCTAACACTATCTCTAACCCTAATCCTAACACAAACCCTAAACCTAAGTCTAACCCTAAGCACAACACTAATCCTAACTCTAACCCTAACCCTAACCAAAAACTTACACCTAACACTAACACTAAACCTAGCCCTAACCCTAACATGAAACCTAACACTAACTCTAACAGTAACCCTAACAGAAATCCATAACTTAACCCTAAACCTAAATGAAAACCTAACCCTAACCTTAACACAAATCATAACCCAAACTACAATCCTAAACCTAACCTAATCTTAACTCTAACCCTTACCTAACTTTAACCCTAACCCTTACCCTAACACTAACCCTAAACCTGCCCTATACCTAACATTAACCTTAAAATTAACCCTAACCCTAAGCGTAACACTAACTCTAATTTAAATCTAACACTAATCCTAAATGTATCCCTAACCTTTAACCTAACACTAACCCTAACCCTAACACTAACACAAACCCTAACCCTGGCCATAACATGAACACTAACCCAAACACTAACACTAACCCTAAACCTAACCCTAATTCTAACCCTAACACTAACCCTAATTTTAACCCTAACACTAATCCTAAACCTATTCCTAACCCTAAACCTAACAAAATACTAACCCTAACACTAACACTAACCCTAACCCTAAAACGAAACCTAACCCAAGCACTAACCCAAATCCTAAACCTAACCCTAATTCTCACCCTAACACTACCCCTATCCCTAACTGAAACACTAACACTAACATTAACCCTAACGCTAACTCTGACAAAACCCTAAATCTAACCCAAACCCTATCCCTAACACAAACCCTAATCTAAACCCTACAATGAACCCTATAACTTACACGAACCCTACCCCTATTACTTACGCTAAACCTAACACTAACCCTAAGTATAACACTAAAACTAACCCTAACACTAATTTTAACCTTATATTAACACTAATACTAAACTTACTCCTAACCCTACCCTAACCCTAACCCTAACCCTTACCCTAACACTCACCCTAACCCTTACCATAACCCTAAACCTAATCCTTAGCCTAACCCTATACTTAACCTTATCACTAACCCTAACTCTAACCTTAACCCTAACTCTAAAACTAATCCAAATGTAACCCAAACTCTAACACTAACACAAACACTAACCCTAACCCTAAACATAACACCAACCATAACCCTAACCCTAACCCTAACCCTAATACTAACTCTTAAACTAACCCTAACCAGATCCCTATCTCTAATTCTTAAGTCCATAATTCTAGGGGTAGGGGTTAGTGTTAGGTTTAGTGTTAGGGTTAGGGTTTGGTTTAGGGTTATCCCTAATTCTAAAACTGAACCTGAAACTAACCCAAAACTGTACCCTAACACTAACCCTAACCCTTAGCTAATACTAACCCTAAATCTAACCCTAACACTATCATTAACACTAATCATAACCCTAGCCCTAAACCTAAAACTAACTCTAACTTTAACACTAACCCTAAACCTAACCCTAACTCTAACACTATCGCTAATCCTAACCCTAACCCTAACCCTACCCTTGACCCTGAAACTAACTCTAATCCTAACCCTAACTCTAACCCTAATCCAAACAAAAACCTAAACCTAACCCTAACCCAAACCCTAACCCTAACACTAAACCTAACACTAACCCCTACCCCAAAGCTAAACCTAACGCTAATCCTAACCATAACCCTATCCCTAACATATCACTAACAATAACGCTAGCCCTAACCCAAACCCTAACACTAACCCTAACACTATCTCTAACCCTAAACCTAAACCTAAAAGTAACCCTAACCCTAACCCTTACCCTAAATCTATCCCTAAAAACCCTAACCCTAACCCTAACCCTAATCCTAACCTGAATCCTAACCATAATTGAAACCGAGCCCAATGAGAAACCCTAACACAAACCCTAATCCCAAGTGTAACCTCAATCTTAACACTAATTTTAACCCTAATATAAACATAACACTAACCCTAACACTAACACTAACCCTAAACATAAACCAAACCCTAAAGTTAACCCTACTCATAACAATAAACCTAACCCTAACCCTAACACTAAACCCAACCCTAACCCTTACCAAACTCATAAACCTTACCCTAAGGTGAACCCTTATCCTAAACCTAAACCAAAACCTAACACTAACCCTAACACTAAACCTAACCATTACCAAAACCCTAAAACAAACACTAACCCTAATCCTAACTCTAACCCTAACCCTTACACTCACCCTAACCCTAACCCTAAACCTAACACTAACCCAAACCCTAAACCTAAATTTAACTTTAAACCTAATCCTAACCGTAAGCCTAAACCTAACTCTAACACTAATCGTAACACAAACCCTAAACCTAAACCTAACCCCAACCCTAAAAAAAACCCTAACCCTAACCCTATTTCTAACTCTAATTCTAACCCTTACCCTAACTGTAAGACAAACCCTAAACCTAACACTAACCCTAATATTAATCATAACACTGAACCTAACCCTAACATTAAACGTAACCCTAAACCTAACAGAAACCATAACCCTAACCATAACCATAACTCTATCCAATCCCTAAGCCTAACTCTACTCTATCCCTAACCTAAACCTAACACTACCCTAACGCTATAGTTAAACTTAACCCTAACTCTAACCCTAACACTAACACTTACCCTAACCCTAACCCTAACCTTAAATCTAACCAAAATACAACCCTTATCCTAACCTAACACTAACTTAACCCTAACCTGAAAAGTAAATTTAACCCTAACCCTAACCCTAACCCTAAATCTAAATCTAAACCTAAAACAAACCCTAACCCTAACACTTACCGTAACCTTAACCTACCCTAAAACTAACCCTAACCTGAATCCTAACAGTAACTTTAAACCTAACCAAAATCCGAACCCTAACACAAACACAAACCCTAAACTTTACCCCAACACTAATTGTAACCCTAACACTAAACATAAATCTAACACTAACACTAACCGTAAAACTATCTCCAACCGTCACCCTAACCCTTAACCGAACACTTACCCTAACACTAACCCTAACCCAACCCAAACACTAATCCTAACCCTAACACTAACCCTATCCCTAAGTGTAACTCTAACCCTAACCCTTACACGAAATATAAATCTAACCCTAACCTAAAACCAACCCTAACACTAACCCTAAACTAAACCCTAACACTAACACTTACCTAACACTAACCCTAACCCTAACCCTAACAATAACTTTAACCTGAACCCAAACCTATCCCTAACAATAACCCTAACCCTAACCCTCACAATAACACTCACCCTAACTCTAGCCCAAAACATAACACTAACCATAACAGTAACCCTAACACTAATACTAAGTGTAACCACAACACTAACTCTAATCCTAATACTATGCATTAACTTAAATGTAACCCGAACCCTAATGATAACACAAACACTAATCCCAACCCTAAATCTATCCCAAACAATAACCCTAACCCTAACCATATTCATAACACTAACCCTAAACCTAACACAAACCCTAACCATAACTGTAAACCTAACCCTAACCTAACCCCTACCTTAACCCAAATCTAATCCTAACCCTAAGCATAAACATAACACTAACCTGAAACCTAACACAAAACTTAAACCTAACACAAACCCTAACCCTTACCCTAACTTAACCCTAACCCTAACTCTAACCATAATTTAACTCTTACCCTAACCCTATCCCTAATTCTAACCCTAACCCTCAAACTTACCTTAACCCTAAACCTAACCCAAACTCTAATACTGATTCTAAACCTAACCCTAAATCTAATCCTAACACAAACCCTTACCCCAAACCTAACCCAAAACTACCCATAACCCTAAGCCTAACACTAACCCTAACACTAACCATAAACCTAACACTAAACCTACCACTAAACCTAACCCTAACACTAACCCTAATCCTAACCCTAACAGTAACACTAACCCTAACCCTAAAACAAACCCCAACCCAAACCATAACCCTAAACGTAACTTAACCCTAACCCTAACTCTTACCTAACGCGAACACTAAACTTAACTCTATCACTAACACTAACAATAACCCTAACGTTAATCTTAACACAAACCCTAATCCCAATTCTAACACTATCAGTAACCTTAAACCTAAACCTAAACCTAACTTTAACCTTTACCATAAATCTAAACTTAATTTTATTCATAACCCTAACCCTAACCCTAAACACCTAAACATATCACAACCATGAAACCTAAACTAAAACCTAACACAAACCCTACCCATCACCCTAACCTTAACTTTGACACTAACCCTAAACCGAACTGTAACCCTAAATCCTAACCTAATCCTTTACATAACCCTAACCCTAACCCTAAACCAAAACCTAACACAATCCCTTAACCTAACCCTAAACCTAAAACAAACCCAGCCCTAACCCTAACACTAACCTTAACACTAACCCTAACCTAGCCCTAACCCTAACCCTAATTCTTAAACTAACCCTACCCTTAACCATAAACTTTATCCTAACACTAACCCTAAAGCTAAACATAAACTTAATCCTAACCCTAACCTTAACCCTATTCCTAACCCTAACACTAACCCTAAACCTAACCCTAAGAGTAACACCAACGCTAACACTAATCATAATCCTAACACTAACCTTAAAAATATCCCTAATCCTAATATTATCCCTAACTGTAACTCTAACACTCACACTAACACTAACCCTATCCCTAAATCTAACACTAAACCTAACACTAACCGTAACCCTAACACAAACCCCAAAGCAAACCCTAACACTAACACTAAACCTAACACTAATCCTAATCCTAACCATAACACTAACACTAACACTAAACCTAACTCTAACCCAAACACAAACCGTAACCCTAAACCTAACACTAAAACTAACCCTAACTCTAAACCTAACAATAACCCTAACATTAATCCTAACCCTAACCCTAATCCTAATCCTAACTGCAACCCTAAACCTACTACTAACCCTAACCTTAACTCAAACCCTAACACTAACCCTATCACTAAACCTAACCCTAACTCTAATGCAAAGCCTAACCCTAACACTAACCCTAACCCTAACCTGACCCTAAATCTTACCTAACCCTAAACCTTACCCTAACTGAACAATAAATTTGACCCTAAACCTAACAATAACCCTAACGCTAACACCAAACTAACCCTAATCATAAACATAACACTAACACTAACCCTAACCATAACACTAAACCTAATGCTAAAACTAACCATAACACTAACCCTATCCTTAAACCTAACGCTAAATATAACACTAACCCTAATCCAAAACCTGATATTAAACCTAGCCGTAACCCTAACACTAACCTTAACACAAACCCTAACCCTAACCCTAACACTAACCATAACACTAATCCTAATGCAACCCTAACACTAACACTAACCCTATCCATAAACCTACCCTAATCCTACCCTTAGAACTAACCTGACACTGACCCTAACCCTAACCCTAACCCTAAATCTAACACAAACACTAAACATAGCCCTAACCCTAACAATAAATTTAAGCCTAATCCTATCTGTAAACCTAACACTAACCCTAACCCTAACCTTAAATTAAATCCTAACTCTGACCCTAAAAAATCCCTAACCCTAACAATAACACTAAACATAACCCTAACCCTAAACCTAAATCCAACCTTAACTTTAAAACTAACCGTAATCCTAACCCTAACCCCAACACTAATTCTAACCCTAACCCTAACCCTTAGGCTAACCATAATCCTAAACCTAACACTAACACTAGTCCTAAACCTAACCCTAACCCTAAACACAACACTAACCATAAACCTAACCCTACCACTAATTCTAAACCTATCAATAACCCTAACACTATCCTTAACCCTAACCTTAACCCTAACCAAAAGACTAACGCCAAACCTAACCCTAACCCTAACACTCACGCTAAACCTAAACCTAAGGTAAACCCTAACCCTAACTCTAACCCTAACCGTAAACATAACCCTCACCCTAACCATAACACTAACCATAAACTTATCCCTAACCCTAAGCCTAACACTAACCGAAACCATAAACCTACCTCTACCACTCACCCTAACATTAACTGTAATGCAAAGTTTAAAACTACCACTAACCCTAACCCAAAACCTAATCCTTACTGTAACCCTAGCCCTAACCCTAAACCAAACCCTAACCCTAACTCAAACCCTAAACCTAACCCTATCACTAACCCTAACACTAACCCTAACCCTAACCCTAACACTAAACCTAAGCCTAACCATAACCTTACCCCTACCCCTAACCCTAACACTGAGCATTACCCTTACCATAACCCTAACCCTAACACTAACATTAACCCTTTTCCTAACACTAACCCTAACACTAACTCTAAACTTAATAACCCTAACACTAACCCTAACCCTAATCCTAATGCTAAACCTAACACTAGCCTTAACCCTAAAACAACCCGAACACTAACCCTAATGCTTACCCAAACCCTAACACTAACCCTAACCTTCACCTTAACCCTAACACTAAACCTAACCCTACCCCAACCTAATGCTAATTCTAACCACAATCCCAAACCGAACCCTAACCCTAATATTAACAATAACCCAAACCGTAAAACAAAGAGTAACCCTAACACTAACTGTAACACTAACCCTAAACCTAACCCTAACACTAACCCTAACCCTAACCATAATCTTAACCGTAATCCTAACCTTAACACTATCCCTAACCCTAACCCTAAAAAAAAAAAAAAAAACATAACCATAACTCTAAACCTAACCCTAACACTAATAGTAACCCTAACCCTAACATTAACCCTCATGGTAACCCTAACACTAACACTAACTTTAACCCTTTACCTAACCCTAAACCTAATTCTCACCCTAACCATAACAATAACCCTAATCCTAAACCTAACCCTACCCCTAACAAGAACCCTAGTCTAACCCTAACCCTAACATTAACTTTAATTTTACCTGAACACTAATACTAACCATAACACTTAAGCCTAATCCTAATCCTAACCCTAACAGTAACCTAACCCAAACCCTACCCCAACCCTAACACTAATACTAACTCTAACTCTAAACCTTACTGTAACCCTAACACTAAACCTAACCCTAATTCTAACCATAAATATAACCATATTTTTTATTCGTAACCCTAACACTAACCCTAACCCTAATGCTAACAAAACCCTACCCCTAAACTTAACCCTATCAAAAACCCTAACCCTAATCCTAACACTAACTTTAAAACTAACCCTAAACCTAACCCTAAATATAACCCTTACCCTAAGATTAACCCTAACCCTAACCCTAACACTAACTCTAAAACTATCCCTAACCCTAACATTCTAATTAAACCCAACACTAAACCTAACATAAATACTTACAGAAACATAAACCTAACCCTAAACCTATCCCTAATACTCACCCTAACCCTAACCCTAATACTAACACTAACCGTAACTCTAACTCTAACCCTAACACTAATCCTAAAGCTTATCTTATTACCTTAACCCTAATACTAAAACTAAGCTTAACCCTAACTCTACCCCTAATTCTAACCCTAACCCTAAACCTAATCTTAACCCTAAACCTAACACAAAATTTAACACTCACATTAACCCTAACCCTACCCTCATCCTAACTGTAACCCTCTCCGTAACAATAACCTTAACACCAATCCTAACTCAAACCCTAAACTTAACCCTAACATTCACCCTAACCATAACACTAACCCTAAATCTTAATCTAACACTAACCTTAACCCTAATCCTATCTATCTCTAACCTTAACCATAACCCTAACACTAATCATAACACAAATCCTAAACCTAACCCTAAGCCTAACACTAACTCTAAATGTATCCCTAAACCAAACACTATAATAAGACCTAATCCTAACCCTAACACAAACACTAACACTAAAACTAACCCTAATTCTATCTTTCACCCTAACCCTAACAGTTACTGTAACCTTAACACTAACACAAACACTAATTCTAAACCTATCAGTAAATCTAACCCTAATCCTAACTTTAACTTAACCCTAACACGAAACTTAAACTTAACACTAACCCTAACCCTAACCCTAAAACTAATCCTAACGCTAACCCTATCCCTAACCCTAACACTAACCCTAACCCTAAAACCAATGCTAAACATACCTCTACCCTAACCCTAAAACCAACACTAATCCAAAACATAACCTGAACTCTAACAAGAACCCAATGTCTAACCCTAACCCTAACACTAACACTAACTAACCCTAACCCTAACCCTAACTGCTGAGAGCCATAACCAAGTAGGAATGACACAGGGCATTTTTGGTTGAAAGGTGACCCTGCTCAGGGATTAGGGTGGCTCCAGGTTTAGGGTGGATCCTGCTGGGAATAGGGCATATCCTACTTCCTCAGGTGCCCACTCCTTGAGTTCCGAACCCTATCCATACACTAATTCCAACACTAATCCTAACCTTAATCCGAACCCTAACCCTAATGCAAACCCTGTACCTAACCCTAACTGTAACCCTGACCCTAACATTAATCCTTACTCTAACCCTAACCCTAACCCTATAACTAACCCTAACCCTAACACTAACAGTAACCCAAAATCTAACTATAACCCTAACCAAAACACTAACCCAAACCCTAAACCTAAACCTAACCCTAACACTAAACCTAACATTAACCCTGACCCTAAACCTAAACCTAACACGAATGCTAAACCAAACATGAACCCTAACCCTAACCTTAACCTTATTTAACCCTAAAACTAACCCTAACACAAACACTAATCCTAAACCTAACCCTATCCCTAACCCTAACACTAACCCTAAATCTAACCCTAACTCTAACCCTAACCTAACTCTAAACCTAATTCTAACCCTTATTGTAACCCAAAATATAACACTAACTGTAACCCCATCACAAACTTTAACCCTAAACCTAAGACTAACCCTAACCCTAAAAATAACACTAACCCTAAACCTAAAACTAACAGTAAAACTAACACTAATTGTAACACTAAACCTAACATTAACACTAACCCTATCCCTAAACCTAACCCTAACCCTAACTTTAAAACTCACTCTAACCCTAATTCTAACCCTAACCCTAACATTAAACCTAACCCTAACCCTAACATTAACCCTAAACCTAACCAAAATTCTAACCCCAATCCTAACCCTAACCCTAACCGTAACACAAACCCTAACCCTAAACCTAATCATAACCATAACTGAAACCTAATCCTATCTGAATCTAACACGAACCCAAACCCTTACCCTATCCCTATAACTAACCCTAACCCTATAACACTAACGATACCCTAATCCTAACCCAAACAGTAAGGAAAAACCATAACCCTAAACCTAATGGTAATACTAACACTAAAACTATCCCTAACTCTAACACTAAACCTAACCCTAAACTTAACCCAAACACTAATAAAACCTAATCTTAACCGTAAACATAACCAAATCACAAACCCTAAACCTAAACCTAATCCTAACACTAACTGTAACCGTAACCCTACCCTAACACTAATTATAAGTTTCACCTTAATCATAACGCTAACCGTAACACTAACCCTAACCCTAATTCTAACACTATTCTAAACCTAACTCTAAACACTAACCCAAACACTAATTTTAACCCTAACCATAACTCTAAATGTAACACTAACTGTAAACATAAACCTAAACCTAAACCTTAATCTAACACTAACACTAACCCTACACTAACCCTAAACATAATCCTAACCCTAACTCTAAACTTAACCCTAACACTAACCCTAAAACTAATCATAAACCTAACACTAAACCTATCCTTAAACCTAACCCTAACTTTAACCCTAATACTAACCCTAAACCGAACCCTAACCCTAAGCCTAAATTAACCCTAACTCTAACCCTACCCGTAAACCTAACACAAACCCTAACCCAAAACATAACCTTAAACCTCACGTAACACTAACCCTAACCATTTCCTAACTTTAACCTTAACCCTAACCCTAACACTGAACATAACAGTAACCCTAACCCTAATCCAAAACTAACCCTAACCTCCACTTTATCCTTATCACTAAACCTAACCCTAACCCTAACACTGAATCTAACTGTAACCGTAACCTTAACCATAACACTAACCCTAATTCTAAACCTGACAAAAACCCTACCCTACCTATAAACATAAAACTAACCCTAAACTTAAGCCTAGGCTTCACTTTAACTCTCTTAATATCCATAAGCCAAAACCTAAATCTAACTTTAACCCTAACGCAAACCCTAACCATAACACTTACCCTAACACAAATCATAAGTCTAACCCAAATACTAGCCCTAACCTTAATCCTAAAACTAACTTTAAAACTAACCATAAATATAAACCAAATTCTATCTCTAACTCTAATTCTAACCCTAAAACTACCCTAAGGAATACCCTAAATGTAATTCTAAAATTAACCTAAACTTAAACCTAACCCTAATAGTTACTCTAACCCTAACACTAACCCTAACTCAAAAAGTACACCTAACCTATCCTGAACACTAACCCTAACCCTTACTCAAACCCTAAACCTATCCCTCACCCTAAGCCTAACACTAACCTCAACCCTAACCCTAACCCTTAAACTAAAACAATAACAGAACACTAACCCTAAACCTAACCATAACCTAACATTAAACATAATCTCAACCCTAACCCTAACCCTTACACTAACCCTAAACCTAACCCTAACTATAACCCTAACCCTAATATAACCCTAATCCGAACCCTAACAAAAACCCTAACCCAAACCATAATTCAAACCGTAACCAAACTTAACCCTAAACCTTACATAACCTTAACCCTAACACTAATTTAAACCCAAATCTTAACACTAACCCTTACCCCAAACCTAACCCTATACTAACCATAATCCTACCCGTAACCCGAAACCTAACAGTAACCTTAACCCTAACTATACCCTAAAACTAACACTAACCCTAACCCTAAAACTGAACCTAAGTCTCACTCTAACCCTACCTAACCATAATACAATCCGTAACCCTTACCCTAAAAAACCCTAAACTTAAAACTAACCATATCACAAATGATAACCCTAACGCTAACACTAATTTTAACACTAACTCTAATGCTAAAACTAACCCTCAGACTAACCATAACACTAAATTTAAACCTAACCCTGATCATAACCTTTACCCTAACCCTAAACCTAACCATTTCCTAAATATAACACTAACCTTAACCCTAAAAATAACCATAACCCTAACCCTCACCGTAACGCTAACCCTACTGTAACTCTAACCCTAACCTTAATTCTAACACAAACTCTAACCCAAACCATAACCCAGAACTAACCTAACCCTAAACCTACCAGTTACCTAATCCTAACCCTAACCCTAACCTGAACCCTAATGCTAACCTGCTCCCTAATCCTAATGCTAAACCTAATAGTAACCCTAATTCAAACACTAACACTAAACCTAAAACTAAGTATAACCCAAACCCAAACACTAACACTAACACTAACCCTAACCTTAACACTATCCCTAACACTAACCCTAACCCCAACCGTAACCCTAACTCTAACCTAACACTAACACTAACCCTTACCCTAATCCTTATTCTAACCCTCACCCTAAACCAAAACCTAGTACTAAATGTAACCATATGCCTAACCAGAAACCTAACCCTAATCCTAACTCAAACACAACCCTAACTAACCCACTTCATAACACTAACCCTAACCATAACTCTAACACTAACCCTAAACTCAACACTAACTTTAATCTAACACTAACCCTAACCTTAACCAAAACCCTAATCCTAACCCTAAAGCTAACCCTCACCCTGACACTAAACCTAAGCCTCACCCTAAACCTAACCCTAAACCTAACACTAATCCTAACCCAAACACTAAACCTAAACCCTAATCCTAATCCTAACCATAACACTAACACTAACCATAATCATAAACCTAACCCTAACACAAACCCTAACCCTAACACTAACACTAATCCTAAACCTGTCCCTAACCCTAACAGAAACCCTAAAATAACCCTAACCCTAACACTAAACCTAAATTTAAACCTAACCCTAACACTAACCCGAAAGCTAACACTAACCCTAACCTAACACTAACTTTGACATAACCCTAACCCTAACCCTAACCCTTACCTAACCCTAATGTAACCCTAACCCTAACTGTTACCTAACCCTAACCCTAACTCTAACTCTAACCCTAACCCTAACACTAACCCTAACCCTAACCCTAACTCTAACCCTAACACCAACTAACCCTAAACCTAACCGTAAGACTAACCCTAAACCTAACCATAACCCTAACAATAAACCTAAACCTAACCCTAACCCTAAGCCTAATGTAAACCTAATCCTAACCCAAACCATACTCCTAACACAAACCCTAACCAAACCCTTACCCTAACCCTAACACTAAACCTAATGCTAAACCTAACCCCAATCCTAACACTAATCCTAACCCCAACCCCAAACCTATCACTAGTCATAACCCAAACTCTAACCTGGACCCTAACAGTAACTCTATACTTAAACCTAACCCTATCTCTAACACTAACCCTAACCTATGTGTAACCCTAAACCTAAGCCTAAACCTAACCTTAAGCCTAACTCTAACCCTAATACTAACCATAACCATAAACCTTACCCTATCACTAAACCTAACACAAACCCTAACCCTATCCCTTACCCTAACACAAATCATATCGTTCACCCTAACACTAATCCTAAAACTAACCCTAACCCTAACCCTAACTCTAAAACTGACCCTAACTTTAACCTGAACAATAACCTTAACACTATCCCTAAAACTGACTCTAAACATAACCCTAACCCTAAACCTAACACGAATCCTAACGATAACATTAACCCTATCTGTAACACAAAGCCTACCCCTAACCCTAGCCCTAACCCTAAAACTAACCCTAAACCTATACCTAACTCTAAATATATTCCTACCCTAACCCAAACACAAACATGAAACGTAACCTTAAACCTAAATCTAAACCTAACACTAACCCTAACCCTAACGCTAACACGAATCCTAACCCTAACCCTAACACTACCCTAACTCTTAAACTAACCCTAAACCTAACACTAACCTAACAGTAACAATAATCGTAACCTAAACCCTAACCCTAACACTAACTAACCCTAAACTTTACATGAAGCATAAATCAGACCCTAACACTAACCCTAACCTTAACTGTAACCCTATCCCTAACACATCCTAAACTTAAACCTAATCCTATCCCTAACAGTGAACCCTAACTGTAACCCTAACACACCGTAACACTAATCCTAACCCTAACCTTAAACCTAATCTTTACTTTAACCATAATCCTAACCATAAATCTAACCCTACCATAACTTTGAAACTCACCCTTCCCCTAACCCTAACCCTAACCCTAACACTAAGCCTAAACTCAACACTAAAACTTATCCAAACACTATTTTAACACTACCTCTAACCATAATTCTAACGCTAACACTCATCATAACCCTCAATATTACCCTAAAACAAGCCCTAACCCTAAACCTAACACCAACCCTAACCATAAACCTGACACTAACCCTAACCATAACACTAAGCCAAAACCTAACCTTAAACCTGACACTAACCCCAATTCTAACTCTAACACTAAACCTAAACCTAACCCTAAATCGAACACTAACCCTAACACTAACCCTAACTCTAACCCTAACTCTAACACTAACACTAACCATAAATCTAAAAGTAAACCCAACTGTAATCCAAACACTATCTCTAACCCTAACCTAACTGTAACCCTAACCCTGACATAAACCTAACCCTAAACCTAACCCTAACTCTAACACTAATTTTAACCCTAACACTAACCCTAACGCTATTTCTAAACATAAGCTTAAACATAACCCTAAACCTAACACTAACCCTAACAGTAAAACCAACACTTACACTATCCTGAGACCTAACCCTAACTCTAACACTAACCTCAACCCTAACCTTAAACCTAACAATAACCCTAAACCTAACACTAACTCTAACCCTAATACTAACTGTATTGCTAACCCTAAACCTAACCCTAACACAAAACATAAACCGAACCCTAAACCTACTACAAACCATAACCCTAACCCTAACATTAATCATAAACCTAACTGAACACTAACCCTAACCCTAAACCTATCCCTAACCCTAACACTATTCCTAACTCTAAATGTAATCCTAACTCTAACAATGAGAGTAAGCCTAACTCTAAATCTAACCCTAAACCTAACACTAACATTAACCTTAACCCTAACCCTAACACGAACCTTAACCCAAATACTAACCCTAACCCTAAACCTAACCCTAATTCTCACCCTAACACAACCCCTAACCCTATACTTAACCGTAACCATAACACGAACCCTAACCAAACACTAATGCTAATCCTAAACCTAACCCTAATTCTCACCCTAACACTACCCCTAACCCTAACCCTAACTGTAACACTAACACTAACATTAACCCTAATGCTAAATCTAACAAAAACCCTAACTCTAACCCTAACCCTATCCCTAACACAAACACTAACTCAAACCCTACAAGGATCCCTATAAATTACACGAATCCTACCCCTATAACTTACCCTAAACCTAACCCTAACCCTAACCCTAAGCATAACACTAAAACTAACCCCAACCCTAATTTTAACATTATATTAACACTAATACTAAACGTACTCCTATCCCTACCCTAACACTAACCCTAACCCTTACCCTAACACTCACTCTAACCCTTAACCTAACCCTAACCCTAACCCTTAGCCTAACCCTATTCTGAACCTTATCACTAACCCTAACTCTAACCTTAACCCTAACTCTAAAATTAATCTAGCCCTAGCCCTAAACAAAAACCTTGAACTGGCCCTAACAATAACCCTTAACCTAACACAAAGGCTAACCCTATCCCTAGACCCAACACTATTCCTAATTCTGGCCCTAACCCTAATCCAAACACTGATGCTTACCCTAACACACCCTAGCTCTAATACTTATCCTAACTCAAAACCTAACCATAACACTAGACTTATCCATAACCCTAACCCTAAAACTAGCCATAACCATAACCCGAGCTCTTACATTACCCATAGCCCTAACGCTAGCCATAAACATCACACAAACCTAGCACTTATCCTAGCCCTAAACCTAGCCCTAATTGTAACCCCAACCATAACCCTAGACCTAACCCTAACCCTAACCCTCAACCTAGTCCTAAACCTAGCTCAAACTCTTTCCCTAATCATAACACTAACCCTAACCCTAGCCCTGACTCTAACCCTAATCCTTGCCCTAGACCTAACCCAGCTCAAACACTAATACGTACCCTAAATCTAACCCTGACATTAACCCTAGGCCTAACCCTAACCCTAGCCATAAACTTAACCTTAACTCTAGTCCTAACCTTAGCTCTAACCCTATTCATTACCCTAAAGATAAGCCTAAACCAAATGCTAACCCTAGGTCTAACGCTAACCCTATCACTAACAATAACCATATCCATTACTCTAAACCTTAACTGAATCCTAAACCTAACCCTATCTATTACCCGAATCCTAAACCGAACCCTAATGCTAATACAAGCCTTAACCCTAAACTTAACCTAAACCAAACCATACACAGACACTTACTCTAATAAAACACTTTGCTCTAAACCTGACCCTTATCCAAAACCTAACCCTTACACTAGACCTAGCCATAACCTAATCATAAAGTTACCACTTACTTTGAACCTAGACCTGACATTAGCCCTAGCCCTAATCTTAGCCCCAGCCCTAACACATACCCTCATCCTGGCACTAAACCTAGCCTTAATCCTAACCCGAACCCTAACCCTAGCCATAAATCAAATTCTAACCCAAACCCTATCTCTAAACCTAGTTATAACCCCCTTCACCTAAATCTAACCCTAACCCTAACACTAACACTTACCATAAACCTAGCCCTAACCCTAACACTAACCCTAGCGCTAATCCTAGCCCTAATTTAGCCCTAACCCTAAACCTACGCCTAACCCTAGCCCAAAGAATAACTCTAATCACACCCCAGTCCTATTTCTAGTTCTAACCCTATCCGTTACCCTAACACTAGACCTAACCTTAACCCTAATGCAGACCCCAAGCCTAAACCTAGAACTAACATAACAATAAATAAGCCTAAACCTCCTTATACCACTAGCCCTAACTATATTGCTAATCCTAAAACTAGCCCTAACCCTAGCCCTAGCCCTAAAATAAAACTGAGCCATAGCCTTAACATAACCCTAGCCTAATGGTAACGCTAGATCTGACATTTGCCCTATCCTTAATTCTTACCCTAACCCTAACACAAAACCTAACCCTACATCTAGCTTTAATCCTAGCCCTAAGTAGAGTTGTATCCCTAATCCTGATCAGTAACACTGATCCTGACTCTGACCCTAACACTAACCGTATCTCTAATCATCTCCTTAAACCCAAACCTAGTCTAAACACTAGACCTTGACTAGACCTAATGCTATCTCTAATCATAACCCTAGTTCTTACATTAGCCATAGTCCTACACTAGCCCTAACCTAACCAAAAACCTAGCCCTAATCTGAGTCCTAACTCTGTTTTTAATCATAGCCCTAACCCTGTCCCTAGCCCTAACACTTAACCTAAACCTAACCCTAACCCTAAACCTTGTCCTAACCGGAAACCTAAACTGAATCATAGCCCTATTCCTAACCATAACACTAGCCTTCAACCAAGATATAATTTTATCCATTACACTAATCATAACCCTAAGCCTAGGCCTAACCCTAACCATAGCCCTAACATAACCATAATCCTAGTCCTAAATGTAGCTCTAATTCTATCCATTACCTGAACCATATCTTTAACCAAATTCTATCCCTAGGCCTAACTCTTACCCTATGCCTTACCTAACCCTGTCCATTATAATAAACCTAACCTGAACCTGAAACCTAATCATATCCATTACCCTAACCCTAATGCTAATTTTAGCCCTATCCCTAAACCTTAACATAACCCATAACCTAACCCTGAATCTGACCCTAAAAATACCCCTAGCTATAAACATGACCCTAACCCTCAACATAACCCTTACAATAGACTTGATCATAAACCTAAACTTAAAACTATCCCTAACCATAACCCTAGAACTGACATAAGCCATAGATCTAATCGTAGCCCTAACCCTAGCACAAACCCTACACCTAATCCTAGCCCTAAGACTAGCCTTAATCCTAATTCTAACCTTAACCAGAACAATAAACCCTAATTTTATCCCATGCCCTAGCCCAAAATGTAGCTGTAACATCATACCTTACCCTAAACCTAATGATAACCCTAATCCTAGTCCTAAACCTAGGCCTAAACCTACCACTAACCATAGCTGTAATCTAGTCCTAATTTAGCCCTAATCCTAAACCTAATACTATTCCTAGCCCTAAGACTAACTCTAACTCTTGCCCCACTCTATCCCTAGTTCTAAACCTATCTGTTACCGTAACCCTAATCCTATCCCTATCCCTATCCCTAGCCCCAAACCTAGACCTAACCTTCACCCAAGCCCTAAAACTGGATCTAACCCTAAACTTTAGCCTAAAGCTCACTCGAATACCAGCCCTAACCCAAATGCTAATTGGAAAACTAGCCATAACACTACCCTAGCCCTAAAACGAAATTGAGCCATAACCCTAACCTTAACCCTTAACCTAAACCAAACCCTAACCCTATACCAAGCCCTAAACGTAGTCCTAATTTGAATCCTAACTCTAACCCTAGAAGTAACCCTGACCCTTACTTGGACCATAACAGTAACTCTAGTTCTAAACATTGACTTAACGCTAACCCTAGAACTAGCCCTAATGGGAATCCTAGTACCTTCATTAGCTGTAGCCCTAATGCTAACACAAATCCTATCCCTATTTCGAGCCCTAAACCTAGATTTAACCCTAACCCTAACTCTATCTCTAACTCTATCCCCCTTACCCTAAGCCAAACCCTCAACCTAATGCTACCCTATTCCTAACCATAATCCTTGGCCTACCTCAAACCCTATCTCTATTACTAGTCCTAACTCTATCCCTCATTGTAGTTCTATCCCTAACTCTAACCATGTCTCTTATTCTGACCTTAACACTAACCCTACGTCTAAACCTGACACCCTAAAGCGAACAGTACCCCTACCCCTACCGGTAAACCCATACCTAAACCTAACAGTAACACTAGCACTAGACTAAACCTAATCCTAAATAGAGTCATAAATATAGCCTTAGCCCTAAACAAAAACCTAGCAGTAGCCCTAACAATAACCGTTAACCTAACGTAAAGACTAACTCTATCCCTAGACCCAACGCTAGTCCTAAATTTGGCCCTCACCTTAAACCTAACCCTAACCTGACAATAACAGTTATCCTAAAAAAACCCTAGCTCTAAATCTTACCCTAACCCAAATCCTAACTGGAACACTAGACTTATCCATATCCCTAACCCTAAAACTAGCCATAATCATATCCCTAGCTCTTAATTTATCCATAGCCCTAATGATAGCCATAAACCTCACACAAAACATTGACCTTATCCAGCTCTAAACCTACCCTTATTTTAACCATAATCATAAGGCTAGACCTAACCCTAACCCTAACCCTTGCCCTAACCCTAATTCTAGCTCAAACTCTAACCTTAATCTAAACATAACCCTAAACCTTACATTAGCCCTCACTCTAACCCTAACACTCAAGCTAGCCTAATCCTAGCTCAAACGCTAACACTTACCCCAAACTTAACCCTGACATGAACCCTAGGCCTTAACCTAACCCTAGTCCTAATTCTAACCTTAACTCTAGCCCTAACCTTAGCTCTAACCCTATCCATCACCCTAAAGAGAAGCCTAATCCAAATGCTAACCCTAGGCCTAACGCTGACACTAGTGCCCTAGCCTTAAAACACTATTGCTAACACTAACACTATTCATTTCTCTAAGTCTAACCTGAACCCTAAACCTAACCTTATCAATTACCCTAATCCGTACCCTAATCCTAGTCCTAATTCTAACCTTAACCCTAGCCCTAACCTTAGCTCTAACCTTATCCATTACCCTAAAGATAAGCCTAACCCAAATGCTAACCCTAGGGCTAATGCTAACATTATTGCTAACACTAACCCTGTTCATTACTCTAAACCAAACCTGAAAACTAAACATAACCCTATCAATTATCCTAACCTGGACACGAACCCTATCCCTTACACTAATTCAAGCCTTAACCCTGAATCTTAACCTAAACCAAACCCTACTCGAACCCTGACCCTAATAATACACCTAGCTTTAAACCTGACCCTTAATCTAAACCTAAACCTTTCACTAGACTTAGCCATAACCTAACCCTAAAACTAATCATAACCATAAACCCAGACCTGACATTAGCCCCAGCCCTAATCCTAGCCCTAACCCTGACACAAAAACTAGTCCTCATCTTAGCCTATATCTAGCCTTACTCCTAACCCAAACCCTAACTCTAGCCCTATCTTTAACCCTCGCCCTAGACTTGAACTTAGGTATAACCCCATCCTTTCCCCTAACCCTATCACTAACTCTAACCCTAACACTAACCATAACTCTAGCCCTAATCATAGGCGTAACCCTAACACTAACCCTAGCACTAATCCTAGCCCTAATTTAGCCCTAACCCTAAATCTACCCCTAACCTTGGCCTAAGACTAACTCTAACTCTCCCCCAGACCTATTTCTATTTCTAACCCTATACATTACAATAAACCTAACAAAAGCCCTAACCTTAGCCCTAACCATAGCCCTAGACCCTACCCTGGATCTAACCATAACTCTATATTTGACCCTAACCCTAAGCCTAAACCTCAACCTACCACTAGACCTAACACTATCGCTAATCCTAAAACTAGCCATATCCCTAGCCTTATCCCTAAACAAAACCAAGTCATTGTCCAAACACTAAATGTTAACCTAAACCAAACTCTAACTCTAAACTTAGCCATAACCTTCTATCTCTAATTCATGTCCTAGTCCTAAAATTAACCCTAACCCTGACTTATATTCTAACACTAACCTTAATTCTAAATATCACACTGACCCTAAAGATAGCGCTAACACTAGATCTAGACCAAATACTAACTCTAATCATAACCTTAGTTTTTATATTAGCCATAACCCTAACCCTAACCCTAATGCTAACAGACAAACTAGCCCTAATCTGAGCCCTAACCCTAGAAGTAAACTGAAACCTAAACCTAGCCCTAGCCCTAACCCTAACCCTAGCCCTAAACCTAGCTCTAAATCTATCACTTACCCTAAACCAAACCCTATCCATAATGCTAACCTTAATCCTAATCCTAATCCGTAGCCTAATCCAAACACTAATCCTATTAATAGTCCTAACTCTAGCCCTCATTCTAGCTCTAACCCTAACTCAAATCCTTACCCTAACACAAACTCTCAGTCTAAATCTGACACTAACCCTGAACCAAACCCTAAAACTAGCCCTACAAGTAAACTTATACCTAAACCTAACCCTAACAGTATCCCTAGACCTAAGCCTAATCCTATATATAGCCATAACTCTAGACCAAGACCTAAGAAAAACCCTGAGCCCTAGCCCTAACATAATCCTTAACCTAAAGCAAATACTAACACTATGCCTAGACCTAACTCTAGTCCTAATTCTGCCTTTCACCTTAAAAGTAACTCTAACCTGAACACTGACCCTAACACTTACACAAAACCGAGCTCTAAACCTGAACCTAACCCAAAACCTAAACCTAACACTAGACATAGCCATAACTGTAACCCTAAAACTAGCTCTAATCAGAACCCTAGATCTTACAATTACACATAGCAGTAAACCTGGGCCTAAACCTAACACAAATCCTTGCCCTAATCTGAGGCCTAATCATACCATAAGCATAACCGTAATCCTACATGTAGCCCTTACCCTAACGCTTGCCTTACACATAACCCTAGCTCAAAGCCTAACCCTTAGCCTAAACATAAACCTAGCCCTATTCCTAAACCTAAACCTAACCTTAGACCTAATCCTAACCTTAACCCTAGTACTAACACTAGCCCTAACCCTAACATTACCCTAAAACTACCCCTAACCCTAATAATAACCCTAGCCCTAAACCTAACCCTATCCCTAACCCTAATCATAAACCTAAAACTCGACCTAACCCTAAACCTAACCCTTGCCATAAACTTAACCATAACCCTTACCATAAATCAAAACTAAACCTATCCCTAAACCTAAATTTAACCATAACCTAAATTTAACCCTAAATCTAATCTTACATCTAATCCAATACATTACTCTAAAACTAACCCTAACCCTAATGAAAACCCTAGCCCTAACCCCAACCATTGCCCTAACCCTAACCATAACCCTAACCCAGACCTAACACTAAACCTAACACTCACCCTAGCCCTAATTGTAGCTTAATCCCTAACCCTTACCCTAATACTAAAACTAGCCCTAGCCCTAACCATAACACTAACTCTAGCCCTAACCCTAACACTAAACCTAGCCCTTAGCCCCTATCCTAGCCCTAATTTAGCTCTATTCCTAATCCTATCCCTAACCCTAGAAGTAAGACTAATGATAATTCTCACATAAAACTTATACCTACTTCTAACCCTATACATTATGGTAACATAACCCAAGCTCTAACCCTAGTCATATCCCTTGCACTATCTTTAGCCCAAGCACTAACTCTAGATCGAAACCTATCTCTGAAACTAACCCTAACCTGATGCCTCACCCTAACCCTGAAACTAGCTCTAACCCTAATGCTAATCCTAAAATTAGCTCTAACCCTAGCCCTTGCCCTAAAACAATACCGAGCCATACCCCTAACACTAACACTTACTTTAGACCAAACCCTAACCCTACACTAGCCCTAACCCTAGCTCTAATTTGAAACCTAACCCTAAACCTAAACCTAACCACGAGCCTGACTCATATCCAAACACTAAACCTAGCTCTAAATATCACCCTAACCTTCAACCTAACCATAATACTAAACCTAGCCCTAAACCTGAACCCTAAAACTAACCCTAATTGTAACCCAAGTTCTTACAATAGCCATAACCATAACACTAGCCCTAACCCTAATATAAAACTAGTCCTAATCCAAGCCCTAACACGAGCTTTAACCCTAAACCTAACCATAACCCTGGTCCTAACCCTAGCTCTAACCCTATCCCTTACCCTAAGCCAAACCCTCACCCTAATGCTAAACATATTCTTAACACTAATCCTTAGCCTAACCAAAACACTAAGTCTATAACTAGTCCTAACCCTAGACTTCATTCTAGATCTAACGATAACCCAAACTCTAACCTTATCCCTGACCATTATCCTGACCCTAACACTAATCTTAGGTCTAAATCTAAACCTAACCCTAAACTGAAACCTAACACTAGCCCTACTGGTAACCTTATAACTAAACCTAACCCTAATACTAGACCTAGACCTAAACCTAATCATAAATCTAGCCATAACTATAGCTCTAGACCTAAAGACAAACAAGACATAGCCTTAACAATAACCCTTAATCAACCCAAACTCTTACCCTACCTCTAGACCTAACACTAGTCCTAATTCTGGTTTTAACCCTAACCATTACCCGACCCGAAAATTGTCCCTGACACTAACACTAACCCTAGCTCTAAACTTCACCCTAACCCTAACACTAACCCTAAATCTACACCTAGCCATAGCATTAGCCATTAAACTAGTCCTAATCATTACACTATTTCTTACATTAGCCGTAGCCTTAACCTATCACAAAAGCGAGCCCTAATCCAAGCACTACCTTAGCTTTAACACTAAACATAACCCTGACAATAACCCTAGCCCTAACCCTAGCTCTAACCCTATTCATTACCCTAAGATAACTATAATCCTTATGCTAACCTTAGGCGGAACTCTAATCCTTGCACTAGCCTTAACCCTATCCATTAACCTACAATTAAACTGAACCCTAAACCTAACTGTGTCATTACTCTATCTCTAAACATAAGACTAATTTGAGCCCTAAACCTAAACCTTAACCTAACCCAAACCCTAAAAGGACACTGACTCTAATAATACCCATAGCTCTAAACCTGACCCTAACAAGCAACTTAAATTTTACATTAGACCTAGCCTTAAACCTAACCCTAAAACTATCCCTAACTGTATCTTAGACCTGAAATTAGCCCTAGCTCTAATCCTAGCCCTAACCCTAATACAAAACTTAGCCCACATCTTATCCATGAACCTCACCTTAATCATAACCCTAACCCTAACGTTCCCCCTAACCTTAATGCTAAATCTCACCCTAGTCCTAAAAGTAGCTATATTCCCATCCATTACCCTAAACCTAACACTAACCCTAGGCCTAACCCTAACACTAAACCTAGCCCTAATCCTAGCCCTAATTTAGCCCTATCCCAAACCCTAACCCTAGCCGTAAGACTAACTCTAACTCTCAAACTAGCCCTATACCTAGTTCTAACCCTATCCCTTACCATCACCATACACCTAGCCCTAAACGTAGCCCTACCCTAGTGGTATACTTAGCCCTATCTCAAAACCTAGATAGAAATCTAACTCTAAATTTAACCCTAACCCTAAGACTAAATCTAACCATAACTCTATTCTTATCCATAATCCTTTAGATAAGCCTAAATCTCACACTTACACTAGCCCTAACCCTAAGACTAATCTTAAAACTAGCCCTAACCCTACCCCTAGCCCTAAAACAAAACCGAGTCATAGCCCTAACCTTAACCCTTATCCTAAACCAAACCCTAACCCTACACCTAGCCCTAACTCTATCCCTAATTGTAGTCTAACCCTAACCCAAAAACTAATCCTGACCTTGACTCTGACCCTAACACTAACCCTGGCTCTAAACATCATCATCACTGTAAACCTAACCTTAACACTAGACCTAGACCTAACTCAAATTCTTTAACTACCTGTAATCATAAACCTACTTCATACTTTAGTGGTAGCCTTAACCCTAGCCCTAAACTAACCCAAAACCTAGCCTTACTCCTAGTCCTAAACCTAGCTTTAATCCTAAACTTAAACCTAAAACTAACCCAAACACTAGCTTTAATTCTATACAGAACCATAGCCCTAACCTTAGGGCTAACCCTATCCATTACCCAAATGATAATGCTAACACTTCTGATAACCCTAGGCCTAACCAACCTAACACTGTCATTACCCTAACCCTAAATCGAACACTAACTTGAGCCTGCACCTAAACACTAACTTAACCAAAACCCTAATCCTGACCCTGATTCTAAAAATAACCCGAGATCTAAACCTGACCCTAACCAAAAACCTAACTCTTACAATGGACCAAGCCATAAACCTAAAACTAAATCTATCCCTAACTGTAACCCTAGACCTGACATTAGCCATAGCCCTAATACTATCCCTAACCCTAAAACAAATCCTAGTCCTCATCGTAGCCCTAAAATAGCCTTAATCATTACCCTAACACTAACCGTAGTTCTAACCCTAATACTAACCTTCGTATTGCCCTAAACCTAGCTATAATCACATTCTTAGCCTAAACTGAACCCTAACTATAACCCTAACCCTAATGTAACCTTTGCCTTATTCTTAGCCCTAGCACTAACCCTAGATCTAAAACTAACTCTAAATCTAACCCTAACTCGATGCCTAATCCTAAACCTAAAACTAATTCTAACCCTAGCCCTAACATAACCCTAGCTGTAACTTAGCCCTATCACTAATCCTAACCCTAACCCTAGCCCTAAGACTAAATCTAACTCTCACACTAGCCCTATCACTCGTTCTAACCCTGTCCCTTACCATAACCCTAACCCAGCCCTAACTGTAGTACTAAACCTTGCCCTATCCTTATCCCTAGCACTAACCTTAGGCAAAACATAATCTAAATCTAGCCCTAATCCGAAACTTAAGCCTACCCCTAACACTAGCCCAAACCACAATACTAATTCTAAATCGAGCCCTAACCCTATTCCTAGCCCTATAACAAAACTGAGCCATAGCTCTAACCCTAAGCATTAACCTAAACCAAGCCCTAACCTTACACCTAGACCTAACCCTAGCCCTAATTTGAGTTGGAAGCCAAACCCTAAAACTAACACTGAACCTGACACTGACCCTAACACTTATAGCTCTAAACATCACCTTAACCCTAAACCTAACTCTAACACTAAACCTGGCACTAAATCCCTAAAACTAGCCCTAATAGTAAACCTAGTACTTACATTAGCTGTAATCCTAAGCCTAGCTCTAACATAACCTCAAATCTACCCTTATCCAAGCCCTAACCCTAGCTTTAAACCTAACCCAACCCTAACACTGTCCCTAATTGTAACCATAACTCTAGCCTTAAACTGATTTCTAACTCTATCCATTACCATAACAATAACCCTAACCATAATGAAAACCCTAGGCATAAACCTAGCCCTAGCCCGAATCCTAACACTTCCATGACCCTAAACCTAACCTGAATCCTAAACCTAACCCTATCATTACCCTAACCCTTATCATAAAACTAATTCAAGCCCAAACTTGAAACCTTAACCTATCCCAAACCCTAAACCATACCTTGACCCTAATAATACCCCTAGCTCTAAACTTGACCATAACCCAACACCTAACCCTTAGCCTAGACATAGCCATAAACCTAATCCTAAAACTATCTTTAACCATAATCCTGGACCTGAAATTAGATCTAGCCATAATCCTAGCCCTAACCCTAAAAACACACCTAGCCCTCATCCTAGCCCTAAACCTAGCCTTAATCATAACCCTAACTCTAGCCCTACACCTAACCTAATTCTAACCTTCACCCTACATCTAAACCTAGCTATAATCTCATCCTTTACTCTAAATTTAAACCTAACTCTAACCCTAACCCTAGGCTTAAGCTAAACACAAAACCTAGCCTTAATCCTAGCCCTAATTTAGCTCTATCTCTAATCCTATCCTAACCCTAACCCTAAGACTAACTCTAACTCTTGCCCTATCCCTATCCCTAGTTCTATCCCTATCCACTACTGTAAAGCTAACACTAGCCCTAACACTTGCCCTAAATTTGGTCCCAGCCCTAACCATAACTCTAAATCTAACCTTAAACCCAAAACTAAGCCCAAAACTAATACTAGCCATAACACTTAATGCTAATGATAAAACTAGCCCTAACCCTAATTCTAGCAGTTAACCAAAACTGAATAATAGCCCTAACCCTAAACCTTAACTTAAACTAAACACTAACACTACAACTAGACCTAAACCTAGCACTAATTTGAGTCCTAAGACTCACCTTAAAACTAATCCTAACCCTGACTCATATCCTAACACTCATCCTAGATCTAAACATGGCCCTAAACTCAAACCGAAGACTAACATTAAAAATAGCCCTAATTCGAGTCTTAATGCTAACCCTAAAACTAACCCTGACCCTGACTCCTATCCTAACAAGAACCGTAGCTATAAATATTACCCTAACCTTAAACCTAACCCTACCACTCAACCTACCCCTACCCCTAACCCTAAAGCTAACCCTAATGGTAACCCTAGTTCTTACATTAGCCGTTACCCTAATCCTAGCCCTAAACTAACACAAAAACTAGTCCTAAACCGAGCCCTAAACCTAGCTTTAACTCTAATTTTAACCCTAACCATAGCCCTAACCTTAGATCTAAATCAATCCATTACCCTATGTGAAACCTTAAAACTAAGAGTAACCCTAGACATATCCCTAGTCCTTAGACTAACCAAAACCCTAACCCTATTAATAGTACTCACCCTAGCCTTCATTTTACCTCTAACACTATACCAAACCCTAACCCTAACCCTGACCCTTATTCTGACCCTAACACTAAACCTAGGTCTAACCCTAACCACAACCCTAACCCACAATTTACCATAATCTTATCCCTAGACCTAACTCTGAATGTAACTCTCAGCCTAGCCATAACCATAGCTCAGAACCTAACCCTTATGCTAAACGTAACCCTAAACCTTATCCTAGTTCTAACCCTCACCTTAACCCTAACACAAGACCTAATCCTTGGGCTGCGGAATGGCTCAAGAAGTAGCACCCTTGCCTGGCATGCAGGTGGCCTGGGTTTGATCTTCAGCACCACATACAAACAAAGATGTTGTTCCCGCTGAAAAATTAAAAAATAAATATTAAAAAATTCTCTAACTCAATCATTACACTAACCCTAACCCTAATGCTAATTCGAGCTCTAAGCTAACCTCAAACCTAAACCAAACCTTAACACTGACCATGACTCTAATAATTCCCTTAGCTATAAACCTGACTCTTACCCTACCTAACACTTACACTAGACCTAGTCATAAACCTAACCCTAAAACTATTCCTAACCTTAACCCTAGACCTTATATTAACCCTAGTCTTAATCCTAGCCCTAAACCTAACACAAATTCTAGCCCTTATCCTAGCCTTAAACATAGATTTCATTTTATCCCTAACCCAAACCCTAGGCCTAACCCTAACACTAACCCAGCCCTAATCTTATCCCTAATTTAGCCCTATCCCTAATCCTAAACCTAACTCTATCCCAAAGACTAACTCTAACTCTCACCCTAACCCTAACCCTTTTTCTAACTCTATCAGAACCCTAATTTTAGTTTTAACCCTTGTGTAATCTTAGCCCAATTCATATCCCTGGCCATAACCCTGGATCTAACCCTAACTATAAATCTAACCCTAACCCTAAACCTAAACCTAAACCTAGAAATAGCCCTAACACTAATGCTAATTCTAAAACCAGCTCTAACCCTAGCTCTGTCCCTAAAACAAAACCGAGTCATAGCCATAACCCTAACCCTTCACCTAGCCCTAACCATATCCCTAATTCTAGTCCTAAACCTAATCCAAAAACTAACCCTGACCCTGACTTTGACCCTAACACTAAACCTGGCTCTAAACATCATCATTGCCGTACACCCCAACCTAACACTAACCCTAGCCCTGACTCTAACCCTATAACTAGCACTAATCATAACCCTACTTCACACATTAGTGGTATCCTTAACCCCAGCCCTACCTAACCCCAAACCTAGCCTTAATCCGAGTCCTAAATCTAGCTTTAACCCTAAAATTAAACCTAACTCTAACCCCAAACTAGCCCTAATCCTATACATAACTCTAGCCCTAACCTTAGGTATAAACCTATCCATTACCCTGACAATAACCCTAACCCTTAAGCTAACCCTAGGCATAACCATAACCCTATCCATTACACTAAACCAAACCTAAACCCTAATACTAACCCTGTCATTACCCTAAACCTAAATCCTAACCTAACCCAAACCCTAATCCTGACCCTGACCCCAAAATAACCCTAGATATAAACCTAAATCTTACCCTATATGTAATCCTTACACTGGAACAAGCCATCAACCTAACACTAAATCTAGCCCTAATGATAACCCTAGACCTGACATTAGACCTAGCCCTAATGCTATCCCTAACACTAACACAAACCCTAAACCTCATCCTAGCCATAAACCTAGCCTTAAACATAACCCTAACCCTAACTAAGCCCTAACCTTAATACTAACACTTGCCCTAGACCTAAACTTGGCCAAGACCACATCCCTTAACCTAAACATAACCCTAAATCTTACCCTAACCCTTTTATCACAATTGCCCTATCCTTAGCCCTAGCTTTAACACTAGATCAAAACCTAACTTTAAATCTAAACCTAACTCGATGCCTAAGCCTAAAACTAGCCCTAACCCTAATTCTAATTCTAAACCTAGCGCTAACCCTAACCCAAACACTAACCCTAGCCATAATTTAGCCCTATCCCTAACCCTAAACCTAATCCTAGCCCTAAGAATAACTAATTCTCACACTGGCCCTATCACTCGTTTTATTTCTATCCATTCCCATAAACCTAACCCTATCCCAAATCTTAGTCCTAACCCTTGCCTTATCCTTAGCCCTAGCACTAAACTTAGATAAAAACCTAACTCTAAATTTAACCCTAAACTGAAGCCTAAGGCTAAATCTAAGACTAGCCCTAACCCGAACACTAATCCTAAAAATTTCACTAACCCTAACGCTAGCCCTAAAACCAAACTGAGCCAAAGCTCTAACCTTAACCCTTAACCTAAACCAAGCCCTAACCCTACACCTAGCCCTAACCCCAGCCCTAATTCGAGTTTTAAGCCAAACACTAAAACTAACCCTGACCTTTAGTCTGACCATAACACTAACTCGAGGTCAAAACATCACCCTAACCCTAAACCTAAACCTTACAGTAAACCTAGCCATAAAACAATAAAATTAGCTGTAATCATAACCCTAGTACTTACATTAGCCATAACCCTAACCCTACACTAACTTAACACAAAACCTAGCCCTAATCATAACCATAACCCTAGCCCTAAACTGATTTCAAACTCTGTTACCATAACCCTAACACTAAACCTAATGCTAATTCAAGCCCTACATTTAAACATTAACCTGTTCCAAACCCTAACCCAGAACTTGACCCTAATAATACCCCTGGCTCTAAACCTCATGCTAACCCTAAACCTAACCCTTACACTAGACATACCCATCATTCTAACCTAAAACTATATTTAAGCATAATTTTGGACCTGAATTTAGCCCTAGCACTAATCCTAGCCCTAACCCTAAAAAAAAACCCTAGCCCTCATCATAGCCGTAAACCTAGCCTTAATCAGAACCCTAACACTAACCACAGGCCCTAAACCCAATTCTAATCCTCACCCTACCTCTAAACCTAGCTATAAAGCCAATCCTTACCCCAAACTTTGCCCTAACTCTAAACGTAATCTCTAAACTCTAACCCTCACCCTAACCCTAACCATAACTCTAACCCTGAGCCTAACACTAGGCTTAAATAAACACTAAACCTAGCCCTAATCCTAGCCCTAATTTAGCCCTATCTCTAACCTTAACCCTAACCCTAGCCATAAGACTAACTCTCACCCTAGCCCTTTCCCTAGTTCTAACTCTATCCCTTTCCATAACCCTAAACCTAGCCATAACCCTTGTCATATTCTTAGTTCTGGCCCTAACCCTAGATCTAACCCTAATTCCAAATTTAACCCTAACCCTAAGCCTAAGCCTAACACTAACACTAGTGCTAACCCTAACCCTAGGACTAAAACAAAACCGAGTATGAGCCCTAACCCTAAACCTTAACTTAAACCAAATCCTAACACTACAACTAGACCTAACCCTAGCCCCAATTCGAGTCCTAACCCTAACCTTAAAACCAAGCGTGACCCTGACTCATATCCTAACACTCTCCCTAGCTCTAAACACTGCCCTCACCTTAAAATGAACCCTAATAGTAACCTAGCCCTAATTTGAGTCCTAATTCTAACCCTAAAAATAAGCCTGACCCTGACTATTATCTTAACACCAACCCTAGCTATAAATATCACCATAAACTTAAACGTAATTCAAACACTAAACCTAACATATAAACCTAACACTAAAACTAACCCTAATGGTAACATTAGTTCTTACATTAGCCATTGCCCTAACACTAGCCCTAACCCTAACACAAGACCTAGGCCTAATACAAGCCCTAAACTTATCTTTAACCCTAACTCTAACCATAACCATAGCCCTAACCCTAGCTCTAAACCAATCCCTTACCTAAGCAAAACCGTAAAACTAAGGGTAACCCCAGACCTATCCCTAATCCTTAGGCTAACCAAAACATTAACCCTATTAGTAGCCCTTACCCTTGCCCTTATTCTACATCTAACCCTATCCAAAACCCTAACATTAACCCTTACCCTTTTACTGACACTACCACTAAGCCTAGGTCTAATCCTAACCCTAACCCTAACCCAAAATATTCCGTAATCCTATCCCTAGACCTAATCCTGAACCTAACTCTCAGCCTAGCCAAAACCATAGCTCAGAACCTAACCCTTACACTAAACATATCCCTAACCTAACCCTAGTTATAACTCTCACCCTAATCCTAATTCAAGACCTAATCCTAACCATAACCATAGCCCTAACCTTAAGTCTAACTGTATCATTACCTTAAACATAACCCTTACCCTAATGTTAACCCTAGGACTAACCCTAAACATATCACTATCCCCCAAATTATCAATTATCCTAAACCTACCCTGAACCCTAGAGCTAATTCAATCATTACACTAACCCTAATGCTAAATCGAGCCCTAAACCTAAACTCAAACCTAAACTATACCCTAACACTGACACTGACCATAATAATTCCCCTAGCTCTAAACCTCACTCTTACCGTATACCTAACCCTTACACTAGACCTAGCCATAGAACTAACCCTAAAACTATCCCTAAGCATAACCCTAGACCTGATAGTAGCCCTAGCCATGATACTAGCCCTAACCCTAACACAAACCCTAGCCCTTATCCTAGCCCTAAACATAGCCTTAATTATAACCCTAACCATAATCCTAGACCTAACCCTAACACTAACCCTAGCCCCAATCTTAGATCTAATTTAGCCCTATCCGTATCTTTAACCCTAAACCTAGTCGAAAAACTAACTCTAACGCTCACCTTACTCCTAAACCTAGTTCTAACCCTATACTTTACTGGAACCCTAATCCTAGCCCAAACCATAGGTCTAACATTAGCCCTATTCATACCCTTAGCAACAACCCTAGATCTAACTCTAAATCTAAATCTAACCCTAAACCTTAAACTAAACCTAAACCTAACACTAGCCCTAACCCTAAGGCTAATCCTAAAAGTAGCACTAACTTTCACCCTAAAACAAAACGAAGCCATAGACATAATCCTAATTCTTAATATAAACTAAGCCCTAACCCTACACTTAGCCATAACTCTAGGCCTAATTTGAGTTTTAAGCAAAACCCCCAAACTAACCCTGACCCTGACTCTGACCTTAACACTAACCCTAGCTCTAAACATCACCCTAACCCTATACCTAAACCTAACAATAGACCTAGCCCTAACCCTAACCCTAACCCTAAAATTAGCCCTAATTGCCACCCAGGTACTTACATTAGCTGTAACCCTAAACCTAGCCTTTACTTAACCCAAAACCTAGCCTTATGCTGAGCACTATCCTTAGATTTACCCCTAAACCTAACCCTATCACTAATTATAACTATAACCCTAGCCATAACCCTAGATTTAAACCTAACCCTAACCCTAACCCTAACCCTATCAATAATCATAACATTGACCCAAGCTGTACCCCTATCTCTAACCCTATCAATTACCCTTACCCTAACCCTAACCCTAATGCTAAACCTTGGCCTAAATCTAACTGTATCCTTAATCCTAACCCTACCCATTACCCTAAACCTAACCTGAAACCTAAACCTAACACTCTCTTTACCCTAATCTTAACTATAATGCTAATTTGAGCCCTAATGTTAAGCATTAACCTATCCAAAACAGCAATCGCGACCCTGATCCTAATAGTACTCTTAGCTCTAAACACTAAGCATACTACTAGCCCTAAAACTAACTCTAAAACTAACCCTGACCCTAACACTGAGCCTAACACTAATCCTAGCTCTAAAATTCACCCTAACCTTAAATTAACTCTAACACTATATCTAGCCTTATCCTAACCCTAAAACTAGCCTTAATATAACCCTAGTTCATACATTACTCATTGTCCTAACCGTAGCCCTAACCCTAACACAAATTCTACCCCTAATCTGAGCCCTAACCCTTGCTTTAACCCTAATACTAGCCCTAACCCTAACCCTAACACTATCCCTAAGCCTAACTCTAACCCTATTCATACAGTAAGCCAAACCCTAACCCAAATGCTAACCGTAGTTCTAATCCTAATCCTTAGCCTCACTTAAACTCTAACCATAATACTAGTCTTAACCCTAGCCCTCATTCTACCTCTAAAGCTGACCCTGACCATCATCTGACCTTAACAGTAACCCCAGGTCTAAACCTGAACCTAACCCTAAATGAAATCCTAACACTAGCCCTACTGGAAACCCTTTACCTATACCTAAGCCTAACACTAGACCAAGATCCAAAGCTAATTCTAAATATAGCAATAACTCTAGCCCAATACCTAAACAAAAATCTAGCACTAACCTTAACAATTACCCTTAACCTAAACCGAACACTTACCCTACCCCTAGACCTAAACCTAGTCTTAATTCTGGATCTAAACCCAACCCTAACCCTAGCCTACCCTGACTGACCAAAACTGACCTTGATTCCAACACTGAACCTACCTTTAAACCTGACACTAACCCAAAAACCTAGACCTAACACTAGACCTAGCCATAATCCTAAACCTAAAACTAGTCTTAAATGTAACCTTAGTTTTTACATTATGCATTGTCCTAAACCTAACACAAAATCTAGCACAAAACCTAGACCTAATCCTAGGCCTAAACTTAGCTGTAAGCATAACCCTCAGCTTAACACTAGCCCTAAACCTAGCCCTAACCTAAGCCTTGCCTTAGACCTAACCCTAGCTCAAAGCCTAACCTTTTCAATAAACATAACCCTAGCACTATCCTAAACCCTAACTATAACCCTAACCCTAAACCTAATCCTAACATTAACCCTGGCCTGAACTTTAGTTCTTACCATATCCATTATCCTAACCCTAACCCTAACCCTAATTAATCCCCATCTCTAACACTAAACCTAACTCTAACCATAAATGTAAACCTAGACCTAAACCTAAACCTAACACTCACCCTAGCCCTAACCCTAGCTCAAACATTAATGCTAATATAACCTAACCATAACCCTAGCCCTAAACCTAACACTTACCCTAACCCTAAAACTTATCCCAAATCACACCCTAGAAATATCTCTAAACCTAGGCGTAATCCTAGACTTAATCCAAACCAAATCCTAGCCCTAACCCTAGCTATAAAACTATCCATTACACTAAACATAACCCTAACCCTAATGCTAACCCTAATCCGATCACTAAACCTAACCCATCCATTACCCTAAACCTTAACTGAAACCTAAACTAAACCCTATCCATTATGCTAACCCTACCCTAACCATATTGCTAATTTGAGGCCTAACCCTAAACCTTTAGCTAAAACAAATGCTAATCCTGACCCTGACCCTGACCCTAATAATAGCCCTATCCCTAAAGCTGACCTATAACCTAAACCTAACTCTTACACTAGACCTAGCCATAACCTAACCCTAAAACTATCCTTATCATTAACCCAGGACCTGATATGAACCCTAGACTTGGTCCTAGCCATAACCCTAACAGAAACCCTAGCCCTTAACCTAGCCGATAGCTAAGCACTAAACCCAGCCTTAATCCGAAACTGAACCATAACCCTAGGCCTAATCCTAATTCTAACACTCACCTTAGCCCTAAAGCTAGCTATAACCCCACCCATTTCCCTAAACTTAACCTTAACACCAATGCTAACCCTAACTCTAGCACAACCCTTTGGTCTAACTCCAATACTAACCCTAGACTTAAACTAGCCCTAATTTAGCCCTAAACCTACCACTAACCCTAGCCCTGATCCTAGCCCTAATTTTGCCCTAAACCTACCACTAACCCTCAGCTGTTACCTTAGATCTAACCCTAACTCTAAATATAACCCTAACCATAAGCCTAAACCTCAACCTAACACTAACCCTAACCCTGATGCTAATCCACAATCTAGCCATAACCGTAGCAATAGCCTTAATACAAAATCAACCTATATTCCTAAACCTTAACCTAAACCAAAACCTAACCGTACACCTAGTACTAACTTTAGCCATAATTAGAATTCTAACCCTAACCCTAAAACTAGCCCTGACTCTGACAGTGACCCTAACAATAACCCTTGCTCTAAACATCAACCTAACCCTAAACCTAACCGTAACAGTAGACCTAGCCCTAACCCTAACCCTAACCCTAATCCTAAAACTAGCACTAATTGCAACACTAGTTCATATATTATCCATAGCCCTAACCCTAGCCCTAACCAAACCCCAAACCAAGCCCTAATTCGAGTCTTAACCCTAGCTTTAACCCTAACCCTAAACCTAACCCTAACCCAGAACCAGCCCTAAAACTTAGCCTAACACTAGAAAGAATTCTAACCATTACCCTAACCTATCAATAGCTCTAATCCTATCCATTATTCTAACAATAACCATAACTCTAATGGTAACCCTACGCCTAACCTTATACTTATCCCTAACCCTAAACTATTTCATTAACCTAAACTTAACCTGAACCCTAAACCTAACCCTATCATTACCCTAACCCTAATCATAATGCTAATTCCAGCCCTAACCCTAAACCTTAACCTAACCCAAACCCTAACTCTGACCCTTCCCATGATAATATACCTAGCTCTAACCTTGATCCTACCCCTAAACCTAACCTTTATACTAGATTTGCCCTAGCCATAATTCTATCCCTAAACTTAACACAAAACAAACCCATGACCCTAACCCTAACCCTAGCCCTAATCCTATCCATTACCCTAGCCCTAAATTTAGCTCTAACCATATCAATTACCATAAACATAACCCTAATTATAATGCTAACCCTAGGCCTAAATCTAACCCTATGCCTAACCGTAACAGTATCCATTATGCTAAATCTAAGCTCAACCCTAAACCAAACCCTATCATTACCCTAACCCAAAACCTATGCTAATTTGAGCCTAACCCTAAACGCTAACCTAAACAAAACCCTAAACCTGACCCTGACCATAATAATACCCCTAGCTCTAAACATGATCCTTCCCCTAAACCTAACAGTTACACTAAACATAGCCATAAACCTAACCCTAAAACTATCCCTAACCATAACCCTAGATCTGATATTCACCCTAACACTAATCCTAGCCCTAAACCTAACACAAACCCTAGCCCTCATCCTGGCCCTAAACCTAGCCTTAATCATAAATCTAATGAAACCCTAGTCCTAACCCTAATTCTAACCTTCACCCTAGCCCTATCCCTAGCTCTAACCCCATCGCTTACACTAAACCTAACCGTAAACCTAAACATACACTAAAACTAACCCTAGTCCTAAACATAACCATAAACCCAGACCTATTCCTAACCCTAATGAAGCCCTATACCTAACGAAACACTAAGCCTAGCCATAAGACTAACTCTCACTCTCAGCCTAGCCCTATTCCTAGTTCTAACCCTATCCCTTTCTTAACCCTAACCCTAGCCATAAACCAAGACCTGACAGTAGCCCTATCCTTAGCACTAGACCTAACCCTAGATTTAATCCTAAATCAAAATTTAACTTTAACCCTAAGCCTAAACCTAAACCTAACACTAGCCATAAACCTAATGCTAAGCCTAAAACTAGCCATAACCATAGCCCTAGCCTTAAAACAAACCAAGCCAAAGCCCTAACTTAAAAACTTAACCTAAATCAAAACCTAACCCTACACCTAGCCCTAACCCTAGCCCTAATTCGAGTCCAAACCCTAACCCTAAAACTACTCTGTCTTGAATTTGACCCTAACACTAAACCTAGCTCTAAACATCACCCTAATGTTATACCTAATCCTATCACTAGACCTAGTCCTAACCCTTATCCAATAACTAGCCCAAATCAAAACCCTAGTCCATACATTGGCCATAACTCTAAACCTAGTCGTAACTCTAACCAAAACCTAGACTTAATGAAAGACCCAACCCTAGTTTTAACCCTAAACTTAAACCTAACACTAGCCCTAACCTTAAACCTAAACATAGCCCTAACCCTATCTCTAATCCTATCCCTTACCCTAAGCTAACTCTAACCCTAATGCAAATCCTAGGCCTAACCCTAATCCTTAGACTAACCCAAACCCTAACCCTATTACTAGTGCTAACCCTAGCCGTAATTCTAGCTCTAACCATGATTCAAATCTGACAATTATTCTGATCCTAATGATAACTTTAGGTCTAAACCTGACCCTAACCCTATACTGAACCCTAAAACTAACACTAGAAATAAACCTATTCCTAAACCTAACCCTGACACTAGCTCTAGACCTAAACCTAATCCTAAATTTAGCCATATTTCTAGCCCTAGACCTAAACAAAAATCTAGCCCTAGCCCTAATGATAAACCTTAACATAATACAAACACTAACCCTACACCTAGACCTAACTCTATTGATAATTCTGGGTTGAACCCTAACACTAATTATAACCTGAACACTGGCCATGACCCAAACACTAACCCTAGTTCTAAACATCACTTTAAAGCTAACCATAACCCTAAACTTGACCTAGCCATAACACTTACCCCAAAAGTAGCCATAATCATAACCCTGGTTCATACATTAGTTGTAGGCCTAACACTAGCCCCAACCTATCCCCAAACCTGATTCTAATCTGAGCGCTAACCCTATTTTTAACCCTAACCCTAAAACTAGTCCTAACCCATACCCTAACCCTAGCTCTAATCCTAGCTCTTACCTTATCCATTACCTTAAGCTAAACCGTAAAGCTAATGCTAACCCAAGTCCTAACACTAACCCAGAGCCTAAACCAAAACCTAACCCTATTACTAGTCATAACTCTAACCTTTGTTCTAGCTCTAACCCTAACCCATACCCAAACCCTAACCCTGGCACTTATTCTGACCCTAACACGAACCATAGGTCTAAACCTCACCCTAACCCGATACTGAACACTCATCCTATACTTAAACCTAAACGGGTAATCCTATACTTAAACCTAAACCTAACACTAGCCCTAGACCTAAACCTAATCCTAAATGTAAACATATCTCTAGCCCTAGACCTGAACAACAACCTAGCCCTAGCCCTAACAATAACGCTTAACCTAACCCAAACACTAACCCTACCCCTAGACTTAACCATAGTCCTAATTCTGGCACTAAAACCAACACTAACTCTAACCTGAACACTGACCCTGACCCTAACATAATCCTAGCTCCAAAGGTCACCGTAACCCAAAACCTAATCCTAACACTAGACGTAGCCATAAACCTAACTCTAAAACTAGCCCTAATCATAACCCTAGCTCATATATTACCCATGGTCCTAACCCTAGGCCTAAATTAACATAAATCATAGCCCTAATCCTAGACCTGAACATAGCCCTAAGTGTAACCCTAAACCTAACCCTAGCCCTAACCCTAAGCCTAAGCCTCGCTTTAGACCTAACCCTAGCTCAAAGCCTAACCTTTACCCTTAACATAACCCTAGCTCTGTCCCAAAACCTAACTAACACTAGCACTAATCCTAACCTTATCCATAGCCCTAACCATATGTCTAATTATATCCACTACCCTAACCCTAGCCCTAAACCTAGCTCTAATTCTATCCATTACCCTAACCATAATCCTAACACTAATGCTAACCCTAGGCTTAACCGTAACCCTATCACAATCCCTGAACCTATCCATTACACTAAAACTAACCTGAACCCTAATCCTAAGCCTATTCATTACCCTAACCCTAACTTTAACTCTAATGCTAATTTAGCCCTAAATCTAAACCTTAACTTAAACCACACCTGAAGGCATACACTGACCCTAATAAAACACATAGCTGTAAACTTGACCCTTACCCTAAATCTAACCCTTACACTAGACATAAGCATAAACATAAACCGAAACCTAAACCTAACTGTAACCCAAGACCTGACATTAGCCATAGCCCTAATCCTAGCCCTAACTCTAATATGAACACTAGCTCTCATACTAGCCCCAAACTTAGCCTTAATCATAACCTAACCCTAAGTCTAACCCTTTCCCTAGCCCTAAACCTAGTTATAACCCCATTGCTTACCCTAAACCAAACCCAAACTCTAACCCTTACACTAACCCTAGCCCTAACCTAAACCATAGGACTAACTCTAATACTAACACTAGCCCTAATCCTAAACCTAACCCTAACCCTAGCTTTAAGACTAACTATAACTCTTGCCATATCCCTAGCCCTAATTCTAACCCTATCACTTACTGTATCCTTATTCCTAGCCCTAAGCCATAACCTTACACCTTGCCCTAACCCTAGATCTAAACCTAACCATAATACTAGCCCTAACCCTAAAGCTAATCCTAAAATTAGCCCTAACCATAGGTATAGCCCTAAAACAAAACTGCGCCATAACACTAACCCTAAACTTTTACCTCAACGAAACTCTAACCTTACATCTAGCCCTAAGCCTAGCCCTAATCCGAGTCCTAATCTTAACCCTAAAACTACCCCTGAACCTGTCTCTGACATTAACACTAAACCTACCCCTAAACATCAACCTAAACCTAAACCTTAAACTACCCTACACCTAGTCCTAATCCTAATTTAATCATAACCCTAGATCATACATTAGCTGTAATCTTAAACCTAATGCTAACCAAAACCTACCCAATTCTGAGACCTAAACCTAGCTTTCACCCTAAACCTAACACTAGCCCTAACCCAAACCCAAACCCTAGCTCTAACCCTAGCTCTATTCTTAACCTTTACTCTAGCCAAACCCCAACCCTAATGCTAACCCTAGTCTTAAAACTAATCCTTAGTCTAACCCAAACCCTAACCATATTACTAGTCCTAAACCTAGCCCTCATTCTTGTTATAACCACAACCCAAATCCTAACCCTAAACGTCACCCTTATTCTGACCCTGAACCTAAACCAAATCCTAACACTAGCCCTACCCATAATTCTATATCTAAACCTAACCCTAATACTAGCCCTAGATTGAACCTAATCTTAAATCTAGCTATATCTTTAAGAAGACCTAAAAAAAAAAAAAAAAAAAAAAAAAAAAAAAAAAAAAAAAAAACTAGCACTAGCTTTAATGATAACCCTTAATGTAAGCCAAACACTAAACTTACATCTAGACCTAACCAATCCTAATTATGGCTCTAGCCCTAACCCTAACCCTAATCCAAACACAGACCCTAACATCCTACCTATAAAACTGACCCTAGCCGAAACCTAAACCTAAACCTAACACTAGAATTTAAACATAACCCTTACATTACCATAGCACTAAAAGTAGCTCTAAACCTAACACAAAACTAGCCCTAATCCTAGGCCTACATCTAGACAAAAGCATAACCCTAACCCTAACCTAACCTTATCCCTTACCCTAAGCCTAACCCTCACGTTAAGCCTAACCATCACCTTAGACCTAACCCTAGATAAAACCCAAAACTGAACCCTAAACCTAACCCTAGACCTATCCCTAAACCTAATCCTAATCCTAGCCTTAATCATAATGTTAACACTAGCCCTAAAACTATCTCTAAAATTATCCATTACCCGAACTGAAACTTAACCCTAATGATAACCCTAGCTCTAATTCTAATGTAATCCTAATCCTAGACCTAACCCTAAACCTAACCCTCATGGTATACTTAAACCTAGATGAAACCCTAACCCTTACTCTAACACTAACCCTAAACCTAAAACTACCCCAACCCTAACCCGACATCTAACCATATCCATTAACCTAACTCTAAAAATAACCTTAGCCCTAACTCTAACACTAATCCTAGCCTTAACCAAAAATCTAACCCTAGACTTAATCTTAAACCTAACCCTCACCCTAGCTCTAACCCTAGCTCAAAACCTAACCTGTACACTAAACCTAACCCAAACCCCAACCCTAGCCCTATCCCTAACCATAACCCTAACTCTAGCCCTAATCCTATCCAAAACCTTAGCCCTATCCCTAGCTCTAATGCTATTCATTAACCTAACAATAACCCTAACCCAAATAATAATCCTAGACCTAACCCTAACCATATCACTAACCATAACCCAACCAATTGCCCTAATTTAACCTGAATCCTAAACCTAAACCTATCCATTAACCTAACCCTAATTCTAACCCTAAGCTAATTTGAGCCCTCATCCTAATAATTAACTTAACACAAACTCGAAACCTGACCCTGACCCTAAAAATACACCTTACACTAAACCTAACATTAGACTTAGCCATGAACCTAACAATATAACTATTTCTAGCTGTAACCCTAAACCTGATATTATCCTTATCCCTAAAACTTGCCCTAACCCTAACACAAACCCTAGCCCTAATCCTAATCCCAAATCTAGCCTTAATCCTAGCACAAACCGAACCCTAGGCCTAAACCTAATTCTAATTATCGCCCTATCCCTAAACCTAGCTATAACCCCATCCCTTCTCCTAAACTTAACCCTAAAAGCTAATCCTAAACATAGCATTAATCCTAGACCTAACCCAAACACCAATTCTAGACATAATCCTAGCCCTAAATTAGCCCTAAACTTAATCCTAACCCTAGCTTTAAGACAAACTCTATCGCCCAGGCTCTATACCTAGTTCTAATCCTATCCATTACCGTAACCCAAACACTAGACCTAACCTTAGCCTTAACTAGCCATAGCCCTAACCTTAGAATTAACTATAACTCTAAATGTACCCCTAAACGTAAACTCACCCTATCACTAGGAATAACACTAACATTAATTGTACAACTACATTTAACTTTAGCCTTAGCCCTAAAACATAATGAGCCATAGCACTAACCCTAACCTTTAACCTAAACCAAATCCTTACCCTACATATAGCCCTAAGCCTACCCCAAATTCGAGTCCTATCCCCAACCCTGAAACTAACCCTGACCCTGACTCTGAACCTAAGAGTAACCCTAGCCCAAAACATCACCCTGAACTTCACGTAACCATAAAAATAGACTTAGCCCTAACTGTAACCCTAAAATTAGCCTGAATCATAACCCTAGTTCTTACATTAGCTGTATCCCTAACACTAACCCCAATGTAACCCAAAATCTAGCCCTAATGCAAGCCCCAAACCTAGCTTTATAAACCTAAATATAAACCTAACTATAAACCAAAACCAAGTCCAAACCCTTACCCGAAACCTAACCCTAACTTTAATCCTTACACTAACCCTTAACTTAACACTAACCATAACCCTAGCCCTAACCCTAGTTCTAACGCTATTCATTACTCTAACCCTAACCCTAACCCTAATCCTAACCCTAATGCTAACCCTTGGCCTAACCCTAACACATTCACTAACTCTAACCTATCCATTACCCTAAACATACCCCTAACCCTAAACCTAACCTAACACTAAACCTAGACGTAATACTAACCCTAAACCTAGTCCTAAATGTAACCCTAGTTCTTACATTAGCCATAGCCCTAAAACTAACACAAAACCTAGCCTAGCCCTAATCCAAGCTCTAACCCTAGATTTAACCATAACCCTAAACCTAACCCTAGCTCTAACCCTAACCCTAACCCTAGTCAAAACACTAGCGCTAACCCTATCCCTTACCCTAAGCCAAACTCTACACCTAAAGCTACCCTTGTCCTAAACCTAGTTCCTAGCCTAACCCCACACCAAATTATATTACTAGTCCTAACCCTAATCCTCAATCTAGCTCTATCACTATCCCATACCCTAACCCTAACTCTGACCCTTTTTCTGACCCTAACACTAACCATAGGTCTAAACCTGACCCTAACCCCAAACCAACTGCTAATATTGGAACTACCTGTAACCCTATAACTAAACCTTACCCTAACACTAGACCTAAACCTACACTTAATCCTTTATCTAGTGATAACTCTAGGCCTAGCCCTAATAAAAAATTTAGTCCTAGACCTAACAAAAACCCTTAACCTAACCCAAACACTAACCCTACCCCTAGACGAAACCATAGTCCTAACGCTGGCCTTAACAATAAACATAACCCTAAACCGAACACTGACCCTTACCCTAACAAAAACCCTAGCTCTAAACCTTATCCTAACAAAACACATAACCCTAACACTAGACCTAGCCATATCACTAACCTTGAAACTAACCATCACCATAGGTCAAACCTACCTCTAACTCTATCTACTACCCTAACCCTAACCCTAACACTAATGCTAACCCTAGCCATAACCCTCACACTGATTCTAACTCTAATCCTCATCCTAGTCCAAACACTAGCTCAATCCCTAACCCTTAAACCTAACCTAACCCTAACACTAACCCATGGCCTAAATCTAAACCTAACCTTAGCCCTAGCCATAATCCTAACCATATCCCTATCCCTAACCCTAGCTGTAAGCCTACATATCACCCTAACTTTAACCCTAACATTAACGATAACCCTAGCCCTAACCCTAGCTCTAACCCTACCCATTGCCCTAACCCGAACCCTAATCCTGATGATAACCCTAGCCCTAACTAGCTCTAACCCTACCGATTGCCCTAACCCTAACCCTAACCCTGATGATAACCCTAGCCTTTACCCTAAATCTACCCTAAGCCTAACCCTAGACACAACCATAAACCTAACCCTTGCCATAGAGCTAAACCTTGCTCAAACCCTAACCATTATCCTAAACCTAACCCTAAGCCTATCCCTAATCCTGAACTTAAGCCAAAACCTAACCCTAACCCTAACACAAAATCAAACCCTATCAAATACTCTAAACGTAATGATTACCCTAACACTAACCTTAACACTAACCTTGACACTAACTGTATCTATAACCTAGACCTAACCCTAAACCTAACCCTTACCCTAGTGCTTAACCTAGCTCAAACTCTAAACCATATTCTAAATTTGAACCTAATCCTAACCCTAGGCCTAATCCTAACTCTAGCCCTAATACAAACCATAACCCTAGCCCTAACCCTATCCATTATCCTAAGCACAACCATAACCCTAAGGCTAACCATAGGCCTAACCCTAACCCTTTTGCTAACTTTAACCCTATCAATTACACTACACCTAACATGAACCCTAAACCCAAACATATCATTATCTAACCAAACCCTAATGCTAATTCAAGCTCTAAACCTAAACACTAAACGAAACCAAATACAAAATCAAATGCTAAGTCTAATAATACCCCTAGTTCTAAACCTGACCCTTACCCTAAACAGAACCCTTACACTAGACCTAGCCATAAATCTAACCCTAATTCTATCCCTAACATAAGCCTAGACCTGACACTAGTCCTAGCCCTAATTATTGCAATAACCCTAAAACAAAACCTAGCCCTCATTCTAGCCCTAAACCTAGCCTTATTACTAAACCAAACCATAAAAATAGCCCTAACCAAAATTCTAACCTTCAAACTAGCCCTAAAACTAACTCTAACCCCATCCCTTCTCCTAAACCTAACTCTATCAGTAAACCTAAGCCTAAAAATAGGCCTAAACCTAACAAAAACACTAGACCTAATCCTAGCCCTAATTTAGCCCTAAACCTAACCTAACCCTAGCCCTAAGGCTAACTATAACTCTCTCCCTAGTCCTATTTTTATCTCTAACACTATCCATTAGCATGATGCTATCACTTGCCTTTACATTAGCCCTAACCCTAGCTCTAGCCCTAATCCTATATCTAACCCTAACTCTAAATCTAACGCTAATCCTAAACTAAGCCTCTCACTAACACAAGCCATAACACTAATGCTAATCCTAAAACTAGCCCTAACCTATCCCTACAAAACAACCGAGCCATAGCCCTAACCTTAACCTTTAACATGAACCAAAACCTAAGCCTACACCTAGCCCTAAACCTAGCTCTAATTCGAGACCTATCCTTACCTCCAAAATAAACCCTGACTCTGAATCTGACACTTACACTAACCCTATCTCTAAACATCACTCAAAACCTAAACCTAAACCTAACCCTAGACCTGGCCCTAACCCTAACCCTAAAACTAGTTCTAATCGTAATCCTAGTTACATTAGCTATAGCCCTAAACCTAGCCCTAACCTAACTCAAAACATATACCTAATCAGAGCGCTAACACTCCTTTTAACCCTAATGAAAACTCTAATTCTAGCCCTAATCCTTACCCTAAACCTAATCCTAACCCTAACTATTGCCATAACCCAAAACCTAACCCTATCCTTAATCCTAACCATAAACCTAGCCCTAACCCCAGTTATAACCCTATCCATTACCCTAATCCTCATGCTAACCCTAATGCTAACCCTAGGATAACCCTAAACCTATTCCTAACCCTAAACCTATACATTACCCTAAAACTAACCTGAACTCCAAACCTAACCATATCCATAAACCTAACCCTAACACTAATAATGTTAACCATAAAACTATCTCTAACCATAACCCTAGACCTGACATTAGCCCTAGCCCTAATGATGCCCTAACCCTAAAATAAACTCTAGCCCTACTCCTAGCCCTAATCTTAGCCTTAATCCTAAACCTAAACCTAACCATAGACCTAACCCTAATTTTAATCCTCGCCCTATTTCTAAAGCTATCTGTAACATCATACTTAACCATAACCATAACCAAAACCATAACCTAGCCATAAACCTAGGCTCAGCCTTAATACTAACCCTATGTCTAATCCTAGCCCTAATTAAGCCCTAATTCTAACCCTATATCTAACCCTAACACTAAGACTAACTCTAACTCTTGCCCTAGCCCTATACCTAGTTCTAACCCTATCACTTATGATAACTCAAACCCTAGCCCTATCCCTAGCCCTAACATTCACTGTAGCCCTAAACCTAGATCTAACCCTAACTCTAAATCTAACCCTAAACCTAAGCCTAAACCACACCCTAACACTAGCCTTAACCGTAATGCTAATTTGAAAACTAGCCCTAATCTAGTCCTAGCCCTCAAACAAAACTGAGCCATAGTAATGACCCTAAGTCTTAACGTACACCAAACCCTAAAACAACACCTATCCCTAACCCTAGTCCTAATTTGAGTCCTAACCCTAACCCAGGCGTGATACTAACCCTGACTCTGACCTTAAAACTAACCCTAGCTCTACACATCACCCTATCCCTAAACTTTATCCTAACACTAGAGCTCGCCCTAAACTTAACCATAAAACAAGCCCTAATCATAATGTCAGTTTTTAAATTAGCCATAGCCCTAAACCTAACACAAAACCTAGCCCTAATCCAAGGCCTAACCCTGGCCCTAACCCTAACACTAGCCCTAGTCCTAATGCTAGCTCCAACCCTATTTCTTACACTTAGTCAAACCCTCACCCTATTGCTACCCTAGTCCTAACCCTAATTCTATGCCTATCCCAAACCCTAACTCTATTACTAGTCCTAACCCTAGCCCTCATTCTAGCTCTAAACTTAACCAAAACCCTAACCCAAACGCTGACCCTTATTCTGACCCTAACATTAAACCTAGGTTTAAACATGACCCTAAACTTTATCTGAAATTTAACACTAGTCCTACCAGTAACCCTAACCCTAAACCTAACACTAACACTAGCCATAGACCTAAACCTAATCCTAAATATAGCCATAACCCTAGCCTTAGCCCTAACAATAACCCTTAACCTAAACCAAACACTAACTCTACCCTAGACCTAACCGTAGTCCCCATTCTGGACCTAACCCTAAACCTAATCCTAATCTGAACCCTGAAACTTACCCTAACAAAAACCCTAGCTCTAAACCTTATTCTAACCCAAAAACTAACCATAACACTAGACAAACTCTAAATCTATCCATAACCATAACTCTAGCTCTTATATTACCCATATACCTAACAGTAGCCCTAAACCTCACACAAAATTTAGCCATAATTGCAGCCCTAAACCTATCCCTAAGCATAACTCTAACACTAAACCTAGCCCTAACCCTAACCCTTGTTCTAGCCCTAACCCTAGCTCAAACCCTAAAACATACCCTAAACATAAACCTAGCCCAAACCCTAAACCTCACCCTAACTCTAGCCCTAATCCTAACTGTAACTATAGCCCAAACCCAAGCTCTAACTCTATCCATTACACTAACAATAACCCTAAAACTAATGCTAACCCTAGCCCTAGACCTAACCCTAAACCTACCCAGCCCAGACTGTAACCATAACCCTTTTGTTAGCCATAAACCTAGCTCAATCTCTAACCCTTATATTTAACCTAACCCTAACACTAACCCAAGGCCTAAAGCTAAACCTAATCCCAGCCCTAATCCTAACCTTAACCCTAGTCCTAACCCTAGTTTGAACCATACCCATTACCCTAACACTAAACTTAACCCTAATGATAACACTAGACCTAAAGCTAAACCTACCCTAACCCTAAATATAATACTAACCCTAGAACTAACAGTGAACCTAACCGTAATCCTAAATCTAAGCTAGCTCAAGCCCTAACCTTAATCCTAAATCTAAACCTAAGGCTAACCTATACCTAACCCTATCTTTAACCTGACATCTAAACCTATTACCCTAACACTAATGATAACTCTATCCCTAACTGTAAGACTAACCATGACCATAACACTAGACCAAACCCTAAATTAACCTTAGCCATAGCAAAAATCCTAGCTCATACCCTAAACTGTACCCTAAACCTAATCCTAAGGGTAACCCTGCCTTAACCCTGACCATAACCCTAACTCTAGCCCTAATATTAACCATAACCCTAGCCCTAACCCTAGGTCTGACACTATAAATTACCCGAACAATAACCATAACCCTAATGCTTAAACCTAATCCTATACTTAAACCTAAACAGGTAATCGCATACTTAAACCTAAACCTAACACTGGCCCTAGACCTAAACCTAATCCTAAATGTAACCATATCTCTAGCCCTAGACCTGAACAACAACCTGGCCCTAGCCCTAACAATAACCACTAACCTAACCCAAACACTAACCCTACCCCTAGACCTAACCCTAGTCCTAATTCTGGCACTAAAACCAACACTAACTCTAACCTGAACACTGACCCTGACCCTAACATAATCCTAGCTCCAAAGCTCACCCTAACCCAAAACCTAATCCTAACACTAGACATAGCCATAAACCTAACTCTAAAACTAGCCTTAATCATAACCCTAGCTATTACAGTCTGTTAAAGCTCCTTTCACCGTTAATCTGTATTGGACCACTTTGCCAAGGAGCAGGAAGAACAAAGAAATCGAAAAAGAGACGCTTGGCTGCTCAGAGCCGCGGGCGCTTTGCTCCCATCTGCTTCCTCTTTCGCTTCGCTCCGGCTGGAGAAGCTGAATGTGTAATCAGCAGGGGATTGTAAGTACCCGAGGCAAAGAAAGCTCAGTGCACACCGCCTTTTTTTTTTTTTTTTTTTGAATATTTTTTATACAGGGAGAGTTTGTGGATTGGGATTGCTGGCGGGGCTGTGGTTTCTGTGCCGAAAATCCACTCCGCGGGAGCCGCCATTTGCTTTCTGCTTGCTGTCTTGATGGCTCTGTATACACTGTCTGGCAGCCGCACCTAGAGGTTGCAGCTGGGCTGCGTGCCGAGCCCTGTCCTCCGAAGGCTGGACTGCAGCCTCGAGCTTTTCTGTGGCCTGTTCGCCGCTGCACCTTCGGGCAGAGCCTGCTCTGGGGTCGTTCTGCACCCCCCTGCCAGGGGACCCGTGCTCCGGAGGAGGGGGACGGAGAGCCACGGCGGCAGCCGCTTGGGCCCCTGGGGCCTGGCACCGGGCTGAAGAGCTGCGGAGGCCAGGGCGGCTCTGCTACGGGCGCAGACAAACGCGGACGCTCGCCAGGGCGGCCCAGAGTTTCATTTCTAGAAATCTGGACTGGAAACAGAAGCAGCAGTTTGTATAATCCCAAGAACTTGCTTATACCAGGAAGCTGTAAAGGCAACATGAATATTACTGAGGAGATGTAACATGGTGGCAGGCGCAGAGAGATCAAGTCTCTGACATCTTCAACTGCGCGGGCATAGGGAGCCATAAACTGTCTAAATGCTGTTTGCTCAGGATCACTAGGCAATGCTGAGCTGACGTGGATCTGGGGTGTACAGGCTGGGCCCCTCAGAACACACACACAGAGCCCGAATCGGAGGCAATTAAGCTCCGGTTCGCCTGCTTCGTGTGACTCAGCACTAACGATCCCGCTGAAATAATTGGCCGGCCCTTAGGAACTTACAGAGGTAAAAGCCAACCGAGCCTTCATAGGCAGTGGCCACAGGACTGAAACGGGGATTGGGAGAGACAGTCAGGACCCACCTGTTGCATTGGTCATCCGGCAAAGGGAACAAACGGTCACCATTTGCATGGGATATCACCATGGCAGAGAAATGGCGTCACGGGCGGAGGAGATAACTGCAGTGAAACCAGCGCGACAGGTGTGTAATCCCCTAGCCATCTCTCTCCACACAGCGGGGGAAACCTTAAGGGCCACTCCCAGCTCTCCTGTGAACGCAATAACCAGACCGAGGGAATCAGGAGTGGCGTGGGACTCACGGCGCGGAACTCCCGGCTACCGCTCCCACCAGTGCTGACAACTGAGGTCTCTTGCACCAGCTACCGGGGGCGTGGCTACAGGAGGGCAAGCAAATTCGCTGGGGGATCTCAGCCCCAAGCTCTACAAACTTAGGGTCTGAGGGAGGCAAACAGGGAGAGTGAGCCCAGGTGTTCATGAAAATAGGGCTCCCAGGAGCAGCAGACCTGGCGTGTAGCCAGTATTGTGGTGAGCGCCACAGGTGAGCACGGCCTGGCTTGAGGAAACACAAGACAAGGCCCTAGACACTCAGGATTGGAGACCCGCCCAGTCTAGGAGAAAGAGCTGCTGCACAGTGAATAGTTACCACCTATTGAGAGGAGAAGCTTGGCCCAGTGGGCACAGCTCCACCTACTGGAAGAGAAGTTAATAGAACTCTAGGACTGCATTTCTTATTATTATTATTATCATTTTTTTTCTTTTCTTTTCTTTTTTTTTTCTTTCTTCTTTTTCTTTCATTTTCAATTTTTATTTGTTGTTGTTCTTTAATTTTTTTTCAATGTTTCTATTTTTTTTTAATTTTTTTATTTTATTGTTATTATTGTTTTTTAATTTTAATTTTCATTTTTTATTATCACTATTATTTTTGTTAAAATTTTTTTCCGTCTTTTCTTTCTTTCTTTATTATCTAATCTTTGTTATTCTTGTTTCTTTTGTCTTTTCATTTCTTTTCAATCTTCTTATTCCCCCTTCCTTGAATTCTACCTGCCTACTCTCATTCTCTTTAGTGACTTCTTCCCTTCCCTTCTAATATCTTTCCTCTCAAGCATCAAATAAATCTATAAGAGTAAACAGTAACTCAGCAGTCAAACAGAACAAGAAGTAACATGAGCAGCATAAAAAAGCAAGGAAGAAAAGGAGTACAAACAATGAAGGACAGCCTAAATATTCAGGAGGACCTAGAGTCAGCAGAAAAATGGTCATATAAAGAACTCAAGGAATACCTTAGACAGATGGAATGGAACCTTAAAGAAGATACGAGACAGCAAATCCAAACAGTGAAAGAACACTTTGAAAATGAATTACATAGACAGATAAAAGAAGAAGTTAAGCATCTTTATCAGGAGATTGAGATTATAAAAAAAAACCAAACAATAATTCTAGAAATGAAGGAAACGATAAACCAAATTAAAAACTCAATTGAGAGTATCACTAACAGAGTGGAGCAAGTAGAAGCCAGAACATCAGATAATGAAGACAAAATATATCATCTTGCAAAGAGCCTAGCCAACTCAGAAAGGCTGGTTAAAAACCACGAGAAAAACATCCAAGAGTTATGGGATAACATAAAGAAACCAAACCTACGAGTCATCGGGATAGAAGAAGGTACAGAGATTCAAACCAAGGGAATGAGTAACCTGCTGAAAGAAATAATTACAGAAAACTTTCCAGAAATAAAAAAGGAAACGGATATACAAATTGTAGATGCATACAGGACACCGAGCACACAAAATCACAGTAGACCAACGCCAAGACACATTGTTATGAAGATATCCAATATACAGAACAAAGAGAAAATACTAAAAGCTACAAGAGAAAGGAGGCAGATTACATTCAGGGGTAAACCAATAAGGTTAACAATGGATTTTTCATCACAGACGCTGAAAGCGAGAAGATCCTGGAACAACGTATTTCAAACACTGAAAGACAATGGATGCCAAACAAGAATTCTGTATCCAGCAAAATTAAGCTTCAGGTACGATAACGAAATAAAAATCTTTCATGATAAACAAAAGCTAAAAGAATTTGCAGCCAGAAAACCAGCATTGCAAAGCATCTTGAGCAAAACACTACACGAGGAAGAAATGAAAAACAATAAACAAAACCATCAGTGGGAAGTGCCTCTATAAAGACAGAGGGCAGGGGGAAAGCTAACCATGGAGAAACAAACTAAATTAAAAAAAAAAAAAGAAGATAAATAATCAAACATGGCTGGAAGTACAAACCATATATCAATAGTAACTCTAAACATTAATGGCTTAAACTCTCCAATAAAGCGACATAGGCTGGTAACATGGATTAAAAAAACAAATCCAACAATATGCTGCCTCCAGGAGACACATCTGATTGGGAAAGACATACACAGGCTGAAGGTGAAAGGTTGGGAAAAAATATACCATGCACACGGTCCTCGTAAGCAAGCAGGGGTGGCCATCCTCATATCGAATAAAATTGACTTCAAGACTAAATTAATCAAAAGGGATAAGGAAGGACATTATATACTGTTAAAAGGAACCATTCACCAACAAGACATAACAATTATCAATATTTATGCACCAAATAATGGTGCTGCGACGTTCATAAAACAAATTCTCCTCAAGTTCAAGAATCAAATAGACCACAACACAATAATTATGGGTGACTTCAACACACCTCTCTCACAATTGGACAGATCCTCCAAACAAAAGCTGAATAAAGAAACTATAGAACTCAATATCACAATCAACAACCTAGACTTAACTGACATATATAGAATATATCAACCATCATCAAGTGGATATACTTTTTTCTCAGCAGCACATGGATCCTCCTCAAAAATAGACCATATATTATGCCATAGGGCAACCCTCAGTAAATATACAGGGGTGGAGATAATACCATGCATTTTATCTGATCATAATGGAATGAAACTGGAAATCAATGATAAAAGACGGAAGGAAAATTCCTACATCACATGGAAAATGAACAATATGTTACTGAATGATCAATGGGTTACAGAAGACATAAAGGAAGAAATCAAAAAATTCTTAGAGATAAATGAAAATACAGACACAACATATCGGAATCTATGGGACACAATGAAAGCAGTTTTAAGAGGGAAATTCATCGCTTGGAGGTCATTCCTCAAAAAAAGGAAAAACCAACAAATAAATGAGCTCACACTTCATCTCAAAGCCTTAGAAAAGGAAGAGCAAAACAACAGCAAATGTAGCAGAAGGCAAGAAATAATTAAAATCAGAGCGGAAATCAATGAAATTGAAACAAAAGAAACTATTGAAAAAATTAACAAAACTAAAAGTTGGTTCTTTGAAAAAATAAATAAGATCGACACACCCTTAGCCATGCTAACAAAGAGAAGAAGAGAGAGAACTCAAATCACTAACATACGGGATGAAAAAGGCAATATCACAACAGACACTACAGAAATACAGCAGACAATTAGAAATTATTTTGAAAACCTATATTCCAATAAAATAGAAGATAGTGAAGACATTGATAAATTCCTTAAGTCATATGATTTGCCCAGACTGAGTCACGAGGATACTCACAACTTAAACAGACCAATAACAATAGATGAAATAGAAGAAGCAATCAAAAGACTTCCAACCAAGAAAAGCCCAGGACCGGATGGGTATACAGCGGACTTTTACAAAACCTTTAAGGAAGAATTAATACCAATACTTTTCAAGTTATTTCAGGAAATAGAAAAAGAAGGAGCTCTGCCAAATTCATTCTATGAGGCCAACATCACCCTGATTCCGAAACCAGACAAAGACACCTCAAAGAAAGAAAACTACAGACCAATATCTCTGATGAACATAGATGCAAATATCCTCAATAAAATTCTGGCGAACCGGATACAAAGGCACATCAAAAAAATTGTGCACCATGATCAAGCAGGATTCATCCCTGGGATGCAAGGATGGTTCAATATACGGAAATCAATAAATGTTATTCACCACATCAATAGACTTAAAAATAAGAACCATATGATCATCTCAATAGATGCAGAAAAAGCATTCGACAAAGTACAGCATCCCTTTATGTTCAAAACATTAGAAAAACTAGGGATAACAGGAACTTATCTCGACATTGTAAAAGCTATCTATGCTAAGCCTCAGGCTAGCATCATTCTCAATGGAGAAAAATTCAAGGCATTCCCTCTAAAATCTGGAACAAGACAGGGATGCCCTCTATCACCACTTCTATTCAATATAGTTCTCGAAACACTGGCCAGAGCAATTAGACAGACGAAAGAAATTAAAGGCATAAAAATAGGAAAGGAAGAACTTAAATTATCACTATTTGCAGATGACATGATTCTATACCTAGAAGACCCAAAAGGGTCTACAAAAAAACTACTAGAACTAATAAATGAATTCAGCAAAGTGGCAGGATATAAAATCAACACGCATAAATCAAAGGCATTTCTGTATATCAGCGACAAAACTTCTGAAACGGAAATGAGGAAAAACACTCCATTCACAATATCCTCAAAAAAAATAAAATACTTGGGAATCAACCTAACAAAAGAGGTGAAAGATTTATATAATGAAAACTACAAAACCCTAAAAAGAGAAGTAGAAGAAGATCTTAGAAGATGGAAAAATATACCCTGTTCATGGATAGGCAGAACTAACATCACCAAAATGGCGATATTACCAAAAGTTCTCTATAGGTTTAATGCAATGCCAATCAAAATCCCAACGGCATTTCTTGTAGAAATGGATAAAGCAATCATGAAATTCATATGGAAAAATAAAAGACCCAGAATAGCAAAAGCAATTCTAAGCAGGAAGTGTGAATCAGGCGGTATAGCGATACCAGACTTCAAACTATACTACAGAGCAATAGTAACAAAAACAGCATGGTACTGGTACCAAAACAGGAGGGTGGACCAATGGTACAGAATAGAGGACACAGAGACTAATCCACAAAGCTACAACTATCTTATATTTGATAAAGGAGCTAAAAGCATGCAATGGAGGGAGGATAGCATCTTCAACAAATGGTGCTGGGAAAACTGGAAATCCATATGCAACAAAATGAAACTGAATCCCCTCCTCTCGCCATGCACAAAAGTTAACTCAAAGTGGATCAAGGAGCTAGATATCAAATCAGAGACTCTGTGTCTGATAGAAGAAAAAGTTGGCACCGATCTACATATTGTAGGGTCGGGCTCCAAATTCCTTAATAGGACACCCATAGCACAAAAGTTGATAACAAAAATCAACAAATGGGACTTACTTAAACTGAAAAGTTTTCTCTCAGCAAGAGAAACAATAAAAGAGGTAAATAGGGAGCCTACATCATGGGAACAAATTTTTACTCCTCACACTTCAGATAGAGCCCTAATATCCAGAGTATACAAAGAACTCAAAAAATTAAACAATAAGAAAACAAATAACCCAATCAACAAATGGGCCAAAGACCTGAACAGACACTTCTCAGAGGAGGACATACAATCAATCAACAAGTACATGAAAAAATGCTCACCATCTCTAGCAGTCAGAGAAATGCAAATCAAAACCACCCTAAGATATCATCTCACTCCTGTAAGATTGGCAGCCATTATGAAGTCAAACAACAACAAGTGCTGGAGAGGATGTGGGGAAAAGGGTACTCTTGTACATTGCTGGTGGGACTGCAAACTGGTGCGGCCAATCTGGAAAACAGTATGGAGACTCCTGGGAAAGCTGGGAATGGAACCACCATTTGACCCAGCTACTGCCCTTCTTGGACTTTTCCCTGAAGACCTTAAAAGAGTGTACTACAGGGATACTGCTACATCGATGTTCATAGCAGCACAATTCACAATTGCTAGACTGTGGAACCAACCTAGATGCCCTTCAATAGATGAATGGATAAAAAAAATGTCGCATTTATACACCATGGAGTATTATGCAGCACTAAAAAATGTCAAAATCATAGAATTTGCAGGGAAATGGATGGCACTAGAGCAGATTATGCTTAGTGAAGCTAGCCAATCCCTAAAAAACAAATACCAAATGTCTTCTTTGATATAATGAGAGCAACTAAGAACAGAGCAGGGAGGAAGAGCAGGAAGAAAAGATTAACATTAAACAGATACATGAGGTGGGATGGAAAGGGAGAGAAAAGGGAAATTGCATGGTAATGGAGGGAGACCCTCATTGTTATACAAAATTACATATAAGAGGTTGTGAGGGGAATGGGAAAATAAACAAGGAGAGATATGAATTACAGTGGATGGGGTAGAGAGAGAATATGGGAGGGGAGGAAGGGGGGATGGTAGAGGATAGGAAAGGTAGCAGAATACAACAGTTACTAATAGGGCATTATGTAAAAATGTGGATGTGTAACCGATGTGATTCTGCAATCTGTATTTGGGGTAAAATTGGGAGTTCATAACCAACTTGAATCTAATGTATGAAATATGATATGTCAAGAGCTTTATAATGTTTTGAACAACCAACAAAAAAATTAAAAAAAAAAGGCTAAAGTGACACAGACTAAACATTTACCATAAAATAGAAGTTACATGGAGACAAAAATCCTAGGAAATTTGTTTTCTAGAAAGAACTATACTGCATTCAAGGAATAGCTTCCTCTACAATCTTTTTGATAACCAGCTGGCACCAGAAATGCCTTATAATAGGTGAAAATGTTTTGATCTAAGAGAATAAATCTTTGAGTTTGAAAAAAAAAATAAATAAAAAAAAATAAACATAGCCCTAAATCTACATCTAATCGTATACATTACCCTAAACCTAAACCTATCCCTAATGATGTCCCTAGCCCTAATCCTAATCCTAACCCTATGAGTATTATAATTTTATCCCTAGAAGTAACCCTAAACCTAACCCTCACCCTAGCCCTAACCCTAGCTCAAAACCTAACCCTAATGCTAAACATAAACCTAAGCCTAACCCTAGTTTTAATCCTAACCTTAATTCAAGACCTATTCCTATTTATAAACTTAGCCCTAAACTTAGATCTAATCCTATCCATTATACAAATCATATCCTTATTCTAACGCAAACCCTAGGCCTAACCTTAACCCTATCACTAACCCTAACCCTATCAATTACCCTAAAACGAATGTGAACTCTAAACAAAACCCTATCATTACCCTAACCCACACCCTAGAGCTAGTCCAAGCCCTAACCCTAAACCCTAACCTCAAACTCTTACACTGACCCTTACTCTAGTAAATCTAGTATCTCTAAAGCTGATTTTAACACTAAACCTAACCCTTACACTAGACATATCTATAACCCTAATCCTAAAACTATCCCCAACCATAAGCTTAGACTTAGCATTAGCCATAGCCCTAATCCTAGCCCTAAACCTAACACAAACCCCAGCCCTTATCCTAGCCCTAAACCTAGCCTTAATCCTAAACCTAAACCTAACTTTAGGCCTAACCCAAATACTAACCCTAGCCCTAATCTTAGCCCTAATTTAGACCTATTTCTAACCCTAGCCCTAACTCTATCCCTAAGACTAACTCTAACTCTCACCCTATCACCATCCCTAGTTCTAACCCTATCCCTTACCAGAACCCTAATCCTAGCCCTAACCCTAACCCTAAACCTAGCGATCTAATTTGAACTCTGAATCAAACACTAACCCTAGGCCAACCCTAAACCTAACTCTAAATCTAATTTTAACCCTAGCCCTAAAACCAAACCGAGCCATAGTCCTAATCCCAACCCTTAACCTAAAGCAAACCATAACCCTAACCTTAGCTCTAATTCTAGTTTTAAGCTGAAAACTAGAACTAACACTGACCCTGACTCTGACCATAATACTAACCCTAGTCTAAACATCACCCTAACCCTAACCCTAAACCTAACACTAGACCTACCACTAACCCTAACTCTAAATTTAACGTTAATTTTAACTCTGGTACTTACATTAGCCTTACCCCTAACTCTAGCACTAACTTAACCCAAAACCTAGCCCTAATCCAAGCCCTAACTCGAGTTTTAACCCTAACCGTAATCCTAACCCTAGCCCTAATCAACACCATAACCCTAGACTTAACCCTAGCTCTAAACTTATCCATTGCTGTAACCATAACCCTAGGCCTAAACCTAACCCTATCCCTAATCCTAAACATATGCAATATTCTAAACCAAACCTAAACCCTAAACTTAACCCTATCATTACACTAACACTAACCATAACGCTAATTTGAGCCCTCATTTTAAACCTTAACCTATCCCAAACTTCTAACCCAGACCTTGACCTAGTAATAACCCTAGGTCTCAACCTGACACTAACCCTAAACCTAACCTGTACATTACATGTAGCCATAAACCTAACCCTAAAACTATCTTTAACCATAAACCTAGATCTGATATTAGCCCAAGCCCTAATCCTAGCCCTAACCCTGAAATAAATCATAGTCCTCATTCTAGCCCCAAACCTAACCTTAATTGCAACCCTAACCCTAACCATAGCCCTAACGCTAATTCTAACCCTTACCCTATCTCTAAACCTAGCTATAACATCATTCCTTACCCTAAACTAAACCCTAACCCTAACCCTAACCCTAGGCCTAAGGTGAACACTAACCCTAGCCCTAATTCTAACCCAAATTTAAACCTATCCCTAACCCTAAATCAAAACCTAGCCCTAAGACTAACTCTAACACTAGCCCTATCCCTACTTCTAAACCTATCCATTACTGTAATCCTACACCTAGCCCTACACCGAGCCATAACCATTGCCTAATTCTTATTTCTAGTGCTAACTCTAGATCTAACCCTAACTCTAAATCTGACCCTAACCCTAAGCCTAAGCCTAACATTAACACTAGCCCTAGCCCCAACGCTAATCATAAAACTAGCCCTTACCTTAACCCTTGCAGTAAAACAAAACCTAACAATAGCCCTAACCCTAAACCTTTACTTAGAGCAAACCTTAACACTACACCTAGACCTAACCCTAGCCCTAATTCGTGTCTTAATCTTAACCTTAATACTAACCCTAACTCTGACTCATATCCTCTCACCCTAGCTCTAAACACCACCCTAACCTTAAATCGAACCCTTACTGTAAACCAAGCCTCAATTTGAGTCCTAACCCTAACTCTAAAACTAAACCTGACCCTGACTATTATTAACCTAACACTAACACTAGCTCTAAATTTCACCCTAACCTTAAACCTAATCCTAATACTAGAGGTTTAACCACTAACCATGCCCTAAAACTAACCCTAAAACCCTAGTTCTTACAATAGCCTTTGCTCTACACTAGCCATAACGATAATACAAATATTAGCCAAAATCTGAAACCTAAATCTAGTTTTAACCCTAACCCTAGCCCTAACCCTATCTCTAATCCTATCCCTTACCCTATGCCAAACCCTAAAACTAATGCTAATCCTAATCCTTAACCTAATCCAAACCCTAACCCTATTAGTAGTCCTAACCCTAGTCCTCATTCTAGCTCTAAACATAACCCAAACCCTAACCCTATCCCTGATCTTTATTCTGACCCTAACACTAATCAGAGGTCTAAAACTGAACCTAACCCTAAACCGAACTCTAACATTATCCTACTGGTAACCTTATACCTAAACCTAACCCTAACACTAGCCCGAGACCTAAACCTAATCTTAATCTATCCATAACTCTAGCAATAGACCTAAAGAAAAACCTAGCCCTAGCCCTAATAATAACCCTTATCCTAAAGCCAAACACTAACCCTTCCCCTAGACTTAACCCTCATCCAAATTCTGGCTTTCCCATTAACCATAACACTTAACTGGACACTGACCCTGACACTAACACTAACCTAGCTCTAAACATCACCCTAACCCTACAACTATACATAGCTTTAACATTAACCCTAAAACTATCTTTAATTATAACAAAGTTTATACATTTGCCATAGCCCTAACCTATTGCAAAACCTAGCCCTAACCCAAGCCCTACACTAGCTTGAACACTAAAGCTAACAAGAACCCTAAACTTATCCCTAAACCTAAACCTAAGCCTAACCCTAGACCTAACTCTAAGCATAACACTAGCCCTGTCACTACCTTTAACCTTACCAACTACCCTAATGATAACCCTAACCCTTCTGCTAACCCTAAGTTGAATCCTCATTCTATCCCTAACCCTAACCCTATCCATTACCCTACACCTACCTGAACTTCAAGCCTAAAACTAACATTAATCTATCCCTAACCATAATGATAACTTGAGCCTTAACCCTAAACCTTAATGTAATAAAAGCCCTTACCCTGACCCTGACCCTAATAATACCCATAGCTCTAAACCTGACCCTAACAAGAAACCTGACCTTTACAATAGACCTAGCTATAAACCTAACCCTAAACCTCTCCCTAACTGTAACCCTAGACCTGACATTAGCCCTAGTTCTAATCCTAGTCCTAATCCTAACACAAACCTTAGACCACATCCTAGCCATAAACCTTGACTTCATCATAAACCTAACCCTAATTCTAATCCTCACCCTATTCCTAAAATTAGCTGTAATCCCATCCCTTAACCTAAACCTAACCCTAACCCTAACACTAACATTAACCCAGCCCAAAAGCTAGGCCTAACCCTAACACTAACCCTACTCCTAATCCCAGCATTAATTTAGCCCTATCCCTAACCCAATCATAATCCTAGCCCTAAGATTAACCCAAACTCTCGCCCTAGCCTTATACCTAGTTCTAACCGTAACCCTTACCATCACCCTAAACCTAGCCCTATACTTAGCCCTAATTTTATCCCTATCCTTAGCCCTAGCTCAAGCCTAGATCTAAACCTAACTCTAAATCTAACCCTAAACCGAAGCCTAAACCTCACACTAACACTAGCCCTAATCCTAACATTAATCTGAAAACTAGCCCTAACTCTACCCCTAGCCCTAAAACAAAACCGAATCATAATCTTAACACTAATACTTAACCTAAACCAATCCCTAATCCTACACATAGCCCTAATCCTGTCTCTAATTCTAGTCCTAACCCTAACCTGAAAACTAATCTGGACCCTGACTCTGACCCTAACATTAAACCTAGCTCTAAACATCATCATATCCATAAACTTAACCCTAACTCTAGATGTAGCCCTAACCCTGATCCTTTCACTAGCTCTAAACATAAGGCTACTTTGTACATTAGCCATAGCCTTAACCCTAGCCCTAACCTGACCCAAAACCTAGCCTTAATCCGAGTCCTAAACCTAGATTTTTTTAAGATTTATTTTTTACTCTTCGATGGACACAACATCTTTATTTTATTGGTATGTGGTGCTGAGTATAGAACCCAGCAACCTTCACATGCCAGGAGAGCACGCTACTTCTTGAGCCACATCCCCAGCCCCTAAACCTAGCTTTAACTGTAAACGTAAATCTAACCCTACCACAAACAATAGCCCCAATCCTATACATAACCCTACCCCTAATCTTAGGTCTAACCCTATGATGCTAACCCTAGGCCTAACCATAAACCTATCCATTACACTAAACCACACCTAAACCCTAACCCTAACCCAAACAAAAGCCCTAATTCTGTACATAACCCTACCCCTAATCTTAGGTCTAACCCTATCCATTACCCTAATGATAACCCTTATGCTAACCCTAGGCCTAAACCAAACCCTATCCATTACACTAAGCCACACCTGAACCCTAAACCTAACCCTTTCATTACTTTAACCCAAAATCCTAATGATAATGCAAGCCCTAAACCTAAACCCTAACCTAACCCAAACCCTCACCTTGATCCTGACCCTAAAAATAACCCTAGCTCTAAAACTGACTCTTAGTATACACGTAACCCCTACACTGGACCAAGCCATAAACTTAACACTAAATCTATCCCTAACTGTAATCCTAGACCTGAAATTAGCCCTAGCCCTAATACTAGCCCTAACACTAACACAAACATTAGCCCTCACCCTAGCCCTAAACCTACCTTTAATCATAACCGTAAAAATAACCCTAGCCCTAACCCTAATACTAATCCTTGCCCTGGACCTCAACCTAGCTATAACCCAATACCTTACCCTAAACATAATCCTAACTCTAACCCTAACCCAAGGCCTAAACCTAACACTAACACTAGCCCTAATTTAGCCCTATCCCTAACCCTAACCCTGACCCTAATCCTAGCACTAAGACTAACTCTAACTCTCATACTAGCCCTATTACTAGTTCTAACTCTATCCCTTACCATAATCCTAAACCTAACCCAAATCTTAGTCCTAACCATTGCCCTATCCTTAGCCCAAGCCCTAACCATAGATCAAAATCTAACTCTAAATCTAACCCTAACTGGAAACCTAAGCCTAACCATTATAAATACTTTTATATTTAGACTCTGTGTCTACAGATTTTGGCTTCAATTATTATTTAGAATATAGTCATTAGTTTCATAAAAGGCATACCATTTCTGTTGGTGTATAGAGAACTGAGGGTCAAGGGTAGGATGCTATGTTAAGGGGGAAAGGAATGAGGATATGTGATTAATCTAACTTAGCAACTTTGGAGGAGAACTCTAATGAATAGACAGGGGAAATTTATGGAAGAAGGTATAAATTCAAACTCCTTATCTGTATTCATAAAATTACCCTATGTATAAATAATGAAAGTTAGGAGGCTGAAAGTGGGATAGAGAGAGAAAGAAAAAAGAAGAAAAAATAAGGAGGAAAGAAAGAAAGAGAGGGAGAAAGAAAATAAGAGCAAATAAAGAGGTGGTGAGGTGGGGCCTATGCAATTCCTCTATATTATAAAATTCTAGTGATTCAGTTCTTAAAGTCCAATTTTAAGGAAAGTTCTTGGTTCCACATATGTTGAGGTTGTGAAAACCAGAGGGGGAAGGGTAGAGGAGAATGGATGAGAAGAGCAAGAAAAGAAAAGTAAGAAAGAAAAAAAGTCTCTCCAAACTCTGTTTTCTTTTCTTGCAGTAGGTGGAGTTGCCTATTCATATCTTGAGTCTCTGTGCTCAGGGTGGTGGAGGTAGCCAGGGTGAGAGGGCTTGAGCTTCTACCTGGAGCCTCCCTACTCTTAGTCTCTGAATTGGAAACCAGATGCCTGTAGAGTTGCTGTTCCACATTGATAGCTACACCCCCCAAATCTTGTGAGAAAAATCTTGAGTTATCACAGCTTGAGGTAAGGGAGTTGGAACCTGGGTACCTAATAAGCTGCAGAACCAAGCTGATAGCCACGCCCACTGATAGATGGTGAGTAAGGTTTTGCAAGATGGATTTCATCTATTAACTGTGTATGGTGTTTGGTAAGGTGGGTGGTTCTGGAGTGACCTTGTGCTGTGTCCAGAGCTCGGTCTGGTGACTCACAAGCAAAGCCTCTTTAGTTTTAGGTTTAGGGCTATGGCTCTGTTTTGTTTTAGGGCTAGGGCTATGTTTAGGGCTAGATTTTGAATTAGTTTTAGGTTTAGGGCTAGTGGCATGGTGAGGTTTAGGCTTGGTATTAGGTATAGAATAAGAGTTAGGGTTAGATCCAGAGTTAGGGTTAGTGCTAGGGTTAGTGTTATGGTAAGGGATAGGGTTAGAACTAGGGAAATGGCTAGGATGAGAGTTAGATTTAGATTTAGGACAAGACTTAGGGTTAGGATTAGGGTTAAAACTAAAATAAGGGTAGGTTTAGGGCTAGGGTTAGTGTTATGGTTAGGCATTGGGGTAGGGCTAGGCTTAGGATTAGCATTGGGGTTAGGATTAAGTTTAAGGGAATGGGTGTGGTTATAGCTAGCTTTAGGGCTAGGGAGAGGGTTAGAATTAGGATTAGGGCAAGGGTTAGTGTTTATGTTAGGATTAAGGCTAGGTTTAGGGCTAGGGTTTCTGTTAGGTTCTGGGCTAGAACTAGGTCTAGGGCTAATGTCAAGCCTAGGGTTATGATTAAGGATAGTTTTAGGGTTAGGTCTTGCTAGGTCTAGTGTCAGAGCTATATTTAGGGTAAGGGTCAAGTTTAGAGTTAGGGGTATTATTAGGTTTAGGGTCAGGGTTAGCATTTGTTTTATGTCAATTTTAGGTTTAGGGCTTGAATTAGTGTTAGGTTTAGGCTTAGGGTTACGGTAATGGATAGGATTAGGTTTAGGTTTCAGTTAAGGTTTAGGGTAATGGATGGTTTAGGTTTAACAATAGGGTTAAGCTTAGCATTAGGTTAGGATTATGTTTAGTATAATGGATATATTTAGAGCTAGTGTTAGGGCTAGGTTATGGTTTGGATTAAGACTAAATTTAGAGTTAGTTTTAGGGATAGGGATAGTTTTTGTTTTTACGGTAAGGTCTAGGTTTAGGGCTAGGGTTATGGTTAGGTTAGGGTAAGTTTACGGTCTGAGCTAGAGTAGTGGCTAGGGTGAGGTTTAGGTTTACATTCAGGTCTAAGGATATGTTTATGGTTAGGGTTTGGTTTAGGATTTGGGTTATGGCTAGAGTTTTCATTACAGTTATTGCCAAACCCTAACACTAACCCTAAACCTAAAACTACCCCTTACCATAACATGACATCTAACCCTATACATTCCCTAACTCAAATGATAATCTTAGCCCTAACATTAACACTAACCCTAAACATAAAGCTACCACTAACCCTAACCCTGTCCGTTAACCTAGCTCTAAAGATAACCTTAGCCCTAACCCTAACACTAACACTAACACTAACCTTAAACCTAAATCTAACCTTAGACATAATCCTAAACCTAACCCTCACCCTAGCATTAATCTTAGCTCAAAACCTAACCTGTACCCTAAACCTAACCCAAACCCTCACACTAGCCTTAGTCCAAACCCTAACGCTAGCCCTAATACTATTCTAAACCCTAGCACTAACTTTAGCTCTAATGCTATTCATTACCCTAAGAATATCCTAACCCAAATGCTAACCCTAGGACTAACGCTAACCCTATCACTAACCATAATCCCACCAATTACCCTAATCTAAAACTGAATCCTAATCCCAAACCTATCCATATATCTAACCTTAATTCTAACCCTAATGCTAATTTGAGCCTTACCCCTAATAATTAAACTAACACAAACCCGAAACCTGACCCTGACCTTAAAAATACACCTTACTCTTAACATGGGCCTTACTCTAAACCTAACATAAGACCTAGCCATGAACCTAACCCTATAACTATCCCTAGCTGTAACCCTAAACCTGACATTATCCCTATCCCTAAAACTTGCCCTAACACTAACACAAACCTGTCCCTCATTCTAACACCAAATCAAGCCTTAATTCTAACACAAAACTAACCCTACACCTAAACCTAATTCTAATCATTGCCCTAGCCCCAAACATAGCTATAACCCTATCCCTTCCACTAAACCTAACCCTAAACCTAATCTGAAACATAGCCCTAACCCTAGGCCTAACACTAATACCAATCCTAGACATATTCCTAGCCCTAATTTAGCCTAAACTTAACACTAACCCTAGCCTTAAGACTAACTCTAACTATCGCCCTAGCTCTATTCCTAGTTCTAACCCTATCCCTTACCATAACCCAAACACTAGACCTAACCTTAGCCCTAACCCTAGCCATAGCCCTAACCCTAAAATTAACCATAACTCTAAATGTACCCCTAAGCCTATACTCACCATATCACTAGCAATAATACTAACATTAATCGTAAAACTACCCTTACCTTTAGCCTTAGCCCTAAAACATAATGAGACATCGAACTAATCCTAACCCTTAACCTAAACCAAATCCTAACCCTACATCTAGCCCTAAGCCTACCCCTAACTTGAGTCCTGTTCCCAAACCTAAAACTCACCCTGACCCTGACTCTGAACCTAACACTAACCCTAGCTCAAAACATCACTCTGAACTTAAACTTAACCATAAAACTAGACTTAGCCCTAACCATAACCCTAAAATTAACCTTAAACATAACTGTAGTTCTTACATTAGGTGTATCGTAACACTAGCCCTAAGGTAACACAAAATCTAGCCATAAGGCGAGCCCCACCCCTAGCTTTAACCCTAATTCTAAAACACAACCAAGTCCAAACCATTACCCTAAACCTAACCCTAACTTTAATCCTTGCAATAACCCTAAACGTAACACTAACTCTAACACTAACACTAACACTAAGCCTAGCCTTAAACCTAGCTCTAACTCAATCCATTACCCTAACCCTAACCCTAATCCTAAACCTAATGCTATCCCTCGGGCTAACCCTAACACAGTCACTAAACCTAACATATCCATTACCCTAAATATAACCCTTATCCTAAACCTAACCAAACACTAAACCTAGACGAAACACTAACCCTAAAACTAGCCCTAATTGTAAACCTAGTTCTTACATTAGCCATATCCCTAAAGCTAACACAAAACCTAGCCTAGCCCTAATCCAACCTCTAACCCTAGCTTTAACCCTAACCATAAACCTAACCCTAGCTCTAACCCTAACCCTAACCTTAGCCTAACACTAGCACTAATCCTATCCCTTACCCTAAGCCAAACTCTAACCCTAAAGTTACCCTAGTCCTAAGCCAAATTCTTAGCCTAACTCAAAACCTAACTCTATTAGTAGTTCTAACCCTAATCCTCAACCTAGCTCTATCTCTATCCCAAACCCTAACCCTAACCCTGACCCTTATTCTGACACTAACACTAACCATAGGTCTAAACCTGACCCTAACCCTAAACCGACCCCTAACATTGGCACTACCTGTAACCCTATAACTAAACCTTACCCTAACACTAGACCTAGACCACACTTAATCCTTTGTATAGTGGTAACTCAAGGCCTAGCCCTAAACAAAAACTTAGTCCTAGCCCTAATAATCACCCTTAACCTAACCCAAACACTAACCTACCACTAGACCAAACCGTAGACCTAACGCTGGCCCTAACAATAAACTTAACCATATACCAAACACTGACCCTTACCCTAACACAAACCTTAGCTCTAAAACTTATCCTAACAAAAAACATAACCCTAACAATAGACCTAGCCATATCACTAACCCTGAAACTAGCCATGACCATAGGCCAAAACCTACCTCTAACTCTATCCATTACCCTAACCCTAACCCTAATGCTAACCCTAGCCCTAACCCTCACACTGACTCTAACTCTAATCCTCATCCTAGTCCAAACACTAGCTCAATCCCTAACCCTTAAACTTAACCTAACCCTAACACTAACCCATGGCCTAAACCTAAACCTAACCTAAACCATAGCCCTAATACTAACCTTAATGCTATCCCTAACCCTAGCTCTAATCTTACATATTACCCTAACTCTAACCCTAACCTTAATAATACCCTAGCCCTAACCCTAGGTCTAACCCTACCCATTACCCTAACCCTAAGGCTAACCTTGATGATAACCCTAGCCATTACCATAAATCTACCGTAACCCTAGACATAACCATAAACCTAACCCTTGCCTTAGAGGTAACCCCTGCTCATACCCTAACCATTATGGTAAACCTAACCTTAAGCCAAACCTAACCCTAACCCTAAACCTAAAACAAAATCAAACCCAATCCAATACCCTAAACCTTATGATAACCCTAGCCCTAACCTTAACACTAACCTTGACCCTAACTGTAACTATAACCTAGACCTAACCCTAAACCCAACCCTTGCCCTAGTGCTAACCCTTGCTCAAACTCTAAACCATATCCTAAACCTGAACCTAACGCTAACCCTAGGCCTAACCCTAACTCTAGCCCTAATACAAACCATAACCCTATCCCTAACCCTATCCATTATTCTAAGCACAACCATAACCCTAAGGCTAACCCTAGGCCTAACCCTAACCCTTTTGCTAACTCTAACCCTATCAATTACCCTAGACCTAACATGAACCCTACACCCAAACCTATCATTACCCTAACTAAACCCTAATACTAATTCAAGCTCTAAACCTAAACCCTAACCTAAATCAAACCTGAAACCTAATTCTTTTTTTTTAAAGAGAGAGTGGGAGAGGGAGAGAGAGAGAGAGAGAGAGAGAGAGAGAGAGAGAGAGAGAGAGAGAATTTTTTTAATATTTTTTTTTTTTTTAGTTCTCGGTGGACACAACATCTTTGTTTTTATGTGGTGCTGAGGATCAAACCCGGGCCGCACGCATGCCAGGCGAGCATGCTACCGCTTGAGCCACATCCCCAGCCCCCTGAAACCTAATTCTTACCCTAATAATACCCCTAGCTCTAAACCTGACCCTTACCCTAACCTGAACAATTACACTAGACCTAGCCATAAATCTAACCCTCAATCTATCCCTAATGTAAGCCTAGACCTGACACTAGCCCTAGCCCTAATTCTTGCCATAACCCTAAAACAAACCCTAGCCCTCATCCTAGCCCTAAACCTAGCCTTATTACTAAACAAAACCATAACACTAGCCCTAACCGAATTCTAACCTCTGAACTAGCCCTAAAACTAGCTCTATCCCCATGATTTCCCCTAAACCTAAACCTATCCCTAAACCTAAACCTAAGCCTAAAACTATGCCTAGCCATAATACAAACGCTAGACCTAATCCTAGCCAATTTAGCCCTAAACCTAACCTAACCCTAGCCCTAAGATTACCTCTAACTCTCGCCTGAGTCCTATTTCTAGTTCTAAACCTATCCCTTACCATAATCCTATCACTTGCCTATATATTAGCCCTAACTCTAACCTTGAACATAAAAACCAAACCCTAAGCCTACAACTAGCTTTAAACTACCCCGAATTCAAGTCCTATCCCTAACCCTAAAACAAACCCTGACCCTGACTCTGACCCTAACACTAAACCTACCTCTAAACATTACTCAAAACATAAACCTAAACCTAACCCTAGACCTAGCCCTAACCCTAACCCTAAAACTAGTTCTAATCATAACCCTAGTTCTTACATTGGCTGTAGCCCTAAACCTAGCCCTAACTTAACCCTAAACCTATCCCTAATTGGAGCACTAACACTACCTTTAACCCTAACCATAACCCTAATTCTAGCCCAAAACCTTACCCAAAACCTAACCCTAACCCTAACCCAAAACCACACCTTAACACTAGATCTAACCCTAACGTTAAGTTGAAACTAGCTCTAACCCTAGACCTAGCCTTCAAGCCAAACTGAGCCATAGCACTGACCCTAAAGCTTAACCTAAACTAAACCCTAACCCTACACCTAGTCCTAACCCTAGCCCTATTTCGAGTCCTAACTCTAACCCTAGAACTAATACTAACCCTGACTCTGACCTTAACACTAACCCTAGCTCTAAACATCACCCTATGCATAAACCTAATCCTAACACTAGACCTCGCCCAAAATCTAACCTTAAACTAGCCCTATTCATAATGCCAGTTCTTTAATTAGCCATAGCCCTAAACCTAACACAAAACCTAGCCCTAATCCAAGGCCTTACCCTAGTTTTAACCCTAACCCTAACCCTGGTCCTAACCTTAACCCTATCCGTACACCTAATCCCAGCTCTAACCCTATTTCTTACACTTAGTCAAACCCTCACCCTTTTGCTACCCTAGTCCTAAACCTAATTCTATGCCTACCCCAAAACCTGACTCTATCATTAGTCCTAAACCCAGCCCTCATTCTAGCTCGAAACTTAACCCAAACCCTAAACCTAATGCTGACCCTTATTCTGATCCTAACTATAAAGTTAGGTTTAAACCTGACCCTAACCGTTACCGAAACCTAACTCTAGCCCTACCAGTAACCATAACCCTAAACCTAACACTAGCACTAGCCCTATACCTAAACCTAATTCTAAATATAGCCATAACCTTATCCTTAGCCCTAACAATAACTCTTAACCTAAACCAAACACTAACTCTACCCCTAAACATACCCTAGTCCTCATTCTGGACCTAAACTTAAACCTAATTCTAACCTAAACATTGACACTTACCCTAACAAAAACCCTAACTCTAAACATTATCCTAACCCAAAAACTAACCCTAACACTAGACGAACTCAAAATCTAGCCATAACTACAATGCTAGCTCTTACATTACCCATATACCTAAAACAAGCCCTACCTCACACAAAAATCTAGCTCAAATTACAGCCCTAAACCTACCCCTAAGCATAACCCTAACCCTAACCCTAAACCTACCCCTAATCATAACCCTAACCCTAACCCTAAACCTAGCCCTAAAAATAACCCTCATTCTAACCCTAAACCTAGCTCAAACCCTGAACCTTACCTAAGCATAAACCTAGCCCAAACCCTAAACCTCACCTAACTCTAGCCCTAACCCTAACTGTAACCATAGCCCAAACCCTAGCTCTAACTCTATCCATTACACTAACCATCACCCTAAAACTAATGCTATCCCTAGCCCTAAACGTAATCCTAACCTTACCCTAGCCCAGACTGTAACCCTAACCATCACCTAGCCATAAATCTAGCTCAATCCCTTGTCCTTACACTTAAATTAACCCTGACCCTAACTCTAACCTTAACCCTAGTTCTAATCCTAGTTCAAACCATACCCAATACCGTAATTCTAAACTTAACCCTAATGATAACAGTAGACCTAAAGATAAACCTACCCTAATTCTAAACATAGATTTAACCCTAGAACTACAAGTGAGCCTAACCCTAACCCTAAATCTAAGCTAGCTCAAACCCTATCCCTAATCCTAAATCTAATCCTAACAATAACCTCAACCTAACCCTATATTTAACCTGACATCTAAACCTCTTACCCTAACCCTAATGATAACCCTACTCCTAACCATAACACTAACCATGACCAAACCCTAAATTAACCTTAGCCATAGCAAAAATACTAGCTCAAACCCTAAACCGTCTCCTAAACTTAATCCTAAGTATAACCCTCACACTATCCCTGTCCATAACCGTAACTCTAGCCCTAATCCTAACCATTATCCTAGCCCTAACCCCAGGTCTAACTCCATAAATTACCCTAAAAATATCCATAACCCTAATGCTAACACTTGGCCTAACCCTAAACCTATCACAAACCCTAACCATATCCATTACCTTAAACCTAAACTAAACCCTAAACTTAACACTATTCATTACCCTAACCCTAATTCTAACTTAATGCTAATTTGAGCCTTAACCCTAAACCTTAACCTAACTCAAACCCGAAGCCTGACCCTGACCCTAATAATACCCCAGCTCTTAATATGACCCTTTCCCTAAACGTAACACTTTAAATTGACCTAGCCAAAATCTTACCCTAAAAATATCACTAACTATAAACCTAGACCTGACATTAGCCATCACCCTAATTCTTGCCCTAAACCTAACACAAAACCTAGCCCTAATCCTAGCCTTAATACTAGCCTTAATCCTAAACCTAACCATAACCTTAGCCCTAACCCTAAAGCTAATCATAAAACTAGCCCTAACCCTAACCATAGCTATAAAACAAAACCGAGCAAAAGGCCTAACACTAACCTTAACTTAAACCAAACCCTAGCACTACAGCTAGACTAACCTTAGCCCTAATTTGAGTCCTAATCATAACCTTAAAAATAACCCTGAACCTGACTTATATCCTAACACTCATCCTAGCTCTAAACACCACCCTAAACTTAAACTGAACCCTAAAGTAAACCTAGCCCAAATTCGAGTCCTAACCCTAACCCTAACCCTAACCCTAAAACTAACACAGACCTGACTGACATCCTAACACTAACTCTAGCTATAAATACCTCCCTAATCTTAAACCTAACCCTAACACGTGACCTACCCCTACCCCTAACCCTAATTGTAACCCTAGTCCTTATATTAGCTGTTGCCCTACCCTAGCCTTAAACTTCACAAAAACATCGCCCGAATCTGAGCCCTAAACCTAGCTTTAACCCTAACCATAAACCTACCCCTAGCCATAACCCTATGCCTTTCCCTGAGCAAAACCTTAATCCTAATGGTAACCCTAGACCTATACCTAATCCTTAGGCTAAACAAATCCTAACCCTATTAATAGTCCTAACACTAGATCTCTTTCTATCTCTAACGCTATTCCAAACCCTAACTCTAACTCTGACCCTTATTCTGACCATAACATAAACCCTAGGTTTAAATCTGACCCTAACCCTAAATGAAACCCTAACACTAGCCCTATTTGTAACCTTATACCTAAACCTAAACCTACCACTAGCTCTAGACCTAAACCTAATTCTAAATCTAGCCTGAAATCTAGCTCTAGACCTAAACAAAATCCTAGCCCTAGCACTAAAGAAAAAACCCTTTACCTAACCCAAACACTAACTCTACCCCTAGACCTAAACCTAGTCCTAATTCTGGCTTTAACCCTAACTTTAACTCTAACCCAAACACTGACCCTGTCTTTAAAACTAAACCTACCTCTAAACACGAAACTAACCAAAATCTATACCTCATTCTAGACCCAGTCATAATCCTAATCCTAAAACTAGCCCTAATCATAACCCTAAATCTTACATTACCCATAGCCCTAACCTTAGGCCTAAACCTAACTCTAAACATAGAGATAATTTTAGGCCTAAACCTAGCCCTAAGCATAACCCTAACCTAACACTAGCCTTATACCTAACCCTAGCCATCACTTTAGTCCTAAGGTAGCTGAAAGCCTAACCCTTACCCTAAACATAAGCCTAGACCTATACCTAACTCTCACACTAACAATAGCCCAAATCCTAAACTTAACCAAGCCCTAAACCTATCTCTAAACTTACCCATTACCCTAACCCTATACCTAAACTTATTGATAATCCTAGCCTGAAACCTAATGATATCCCTAACCCTAACCAGATAACTAACCATAGACATAACCCTAAAATTAAACTCAGCATAGCCCTAACTCTAGATCAAACCATAAATCTAAACATAAACCTAAACATAAACATAGCTCTAATCCTAACCCAATCACTAATTCTAACTCTAAGAATATCTAAACCTAACCTAACCCTATCCATTACCTTAAACCTAAACCTAATGTTAATGATAACCCTAGCCCTAACTCTAACTCTAAACCTAAACCTACCATAATCCTGTCCCTAGACCTATCCCTAAACATAGCCCTAACCCTAGCTCAAAACCTAAACATATGCTAAATATAACCTTAAACCTAAACTAACCCTTGTTCTAACACTAACTCTAACCGTAACTCAAGGCATATTCCTAACTATAACTCTACTTCTAACCTAAGCTCTAACCCTATCAATTACCCTAACCATAACTCTAAGCCTAACCCTAGCCCTATCACTAACGCTAACCATATCAATTACCCTAAACCAAACCTGAACCTTAAAACAAACCATAACTATATCCCTAACCCTAACCCTAATGCTAATTTGAGCCATAAACCTAAATCCTTAGCTAAGCCAAATCCTAATCCCAATAATTCCCCGAGCTCTAAACCTGACCCTTACCCTAAACCTAACCCTTACACTAGACGTAGCCATAAGCCTAACCCTAAAACTATCATTAACCATAACCCTAGACCTGATATTAGCCCTAGCACTAATCCTAGTCCTGAATCTAATACAACCACTAGCCCTCATCCTAGCCCTAACCCCAGCCCTAGCCCTAACCCTAACTCTATCCATCACCCTTCATCTAAACCTAGCTATAACTCCATTCTTTATCCTAAACTTAAACCTAACCCTATCCCTATCAACTAGGCCTAAGCTGTACACTAACCCTAGTCCTAATTCTAGCCTTAATTTCCCACTATCCAAAACCCTAACTCTAATTTTAGCCCTATCACTAACTCTAACTCTCACACTAGCCCTATTCCAAGTTCTAAACCTATCCCTTACCATAACTCTAACCCTGGCACTAACCCTTGCCCTATCCTTAATCCTAGCTTAATCCTAGATCTAACATAATTATAAATGTAACCCTAACTCTAAGTCTAAGCCTAACACTAACACTAGCCCTAACCCTAATACTAATTGTAAAACTAGCCCTAACTCTAACCCTAGGACTAAAACAAAACCGAGAAATAGACCTAACACTAAACCTTAACTTAAACCAAACCCTAAACTACTAACAAACTAACCCTAGCCCTAATCGAGTCCTCACCCTAACTTTGGAACTTACCCTGACCCTGCCTCATATCCTAATACTCACCCTAGCTCTAAACATGATGCTAACCTTAAACCAAACCCTAACAGTAAACCTAGCCCTAATTCGAGTCCTAACTCAAGCACTAAAACTAACCCTGACCCTGACTCCTATCCTAAAAATAACTCTAGCTCTAAATATCAGCCTAACTGTTAATCTAACACTAACACTAGAACTACCCCTAACCCTAACCCCTAAGCTAACCCTAATTGTAACCCTGGTTCTTACATTACCTGTTGCCCTAACCCTAGCCCAACACTAAACCAAAAACTAGCCCTAATCCAAGCCCTACACCTAGCTTTAACCCTAAACCTAACCCTAATCCTACCCCTAACACTAGCTCTAACCCTATCCCTAACCCTAAGCAAAACCCTAACCATAATGGTAACCCTAGACCTTTCCCTAATCCTCAGCCTAATCAAACCTCTCACCATATTAATAGTCCTAAGCCTAGCCCTCATTATAGCTCTAACCCTATCCCAAACCTTAACCCTAACTCTGACCCTTATTCTGAACATAAAACTAACCTAGGTCTAAACCTGACCATAATGCTAGCCCAAACCATAACACTTGCCATACCAGTAACCTTATACCTAAACCAGACCCTACAACTAGCAATAGACCTAAACCTAATCATGAATCTAGACTTAACTCTGGCTCTAGACCTAAACAAAAACCTAGTCTTAGCCCTAACAATAACCCTTAACTTAACGCAAAGACTAACCCTACCCCTTGACATAAACCTAGTCCCAATTCTGGCTTTAAACTTAGCTCTAACTCTAACCTGAACACTGACACTTACTTTAACACTAAACCTATCTCCAAACCTGACCCTAACCAAAAATCAAACCTAACACTAGACAAAGCCATAACCCTAAGCCTACAACTAGCCATAATCATAATCCTAGCTCTTATATTAACCATAGCCCTAACTCTATGCCTTAACCTAACACAAAACCTATAGCAAATTCTAGGCCTAAATCTAGCCCTAAGCGTAACCTCAACACTAAACCTAGCCCTAACCCTAACCCTAAACGTAACACTAGCCTTAGTCTTAAACCTTACTCAAAGACTAACCCTTACCATAAATATAAACTTAGACCTATACCTTACTCTAAACCCTAACCCTAGCCCTAACACTGAACTTCAACTTATTCCTAAACCTAGCTCTAAACCTACAACTTTCCTAACCCTAAACCTAACTCTATTGATAACCCTAGACTTAACCCTAAATGTAACCTTAACCCTAACCCGAAAACTAACTATAGACCTAACCCTCAAATTAACACTCACCATAGCCCTAACCCTATCTCAAAACCTAACCCATACCATAAACTTAAACATAACTGTAGCCTTAACATTAACCCTAAAACTAAATCAAATCCTAAACCTAAACCTAAACCTACATCTAACCATATCCATTACCCTAATCCTTATCCTAACCCTAATGATAACCTTAGTTCTAACCTTAACCCTAACCCTAAACCTACCATAATTCTGTCCCTAGACCTAAGGCTGAACCTAATCCTCGATTTAGCCCTAACACTAACAATAGCTCAAACCCTAGCCCTTAACATAAACATAACCCTAGTCAAAAACCTAACCCCAAACCTAGCCCTAGTCCTAACTGTAACCATATCCCAAAGCCTACCTCTAACTCTATGCATTACCCTAACCATAACCCTAAACCTAATGCTAAACCTAGCCCTAACCCTAATCCTAACCCTAACTCTATCCCTGTAGCCTCAAACTAGCCCTAACACTTATTCAATCCCTGACCCTTACCCTTAACCTAACCTTAAGAAAAAGATAAGCCTAACCCTAACCCTAACTCTAGCCCTAATCCTAAACATAACCCTAGATCTAACCACTTCCATTACCGTAATGATAACCATAAACCTAATGCTAACCCTAGAGCTTACCATAGCCCTATCCATTACCCTAAATCTAACCTGAGCCCTATAACAAACCTGAAGCCTAAACTTAACCTTATCCATTAACCTAATCCTAACTCAAACCTAATGCTAATTTGAGCCATAACCCTAAACCTCAACCTAACCCAAACCCCAAAACTGACTCTGACTATTATAATACCCCTAGCTCTCAACTTGAACCTCACCCTAAACCTAAATCTGAAATTAGACCAAGCCACAAATCTTACCCCAAAACTATCCCTGACAATAACCTTAGACCTGATATTAGTTATAGCCCTAATTGTAGCCATAACCCTAACACAAACTCCAGCCCTCATCCTAGCCCTGAAAGTACCCTTGATCCTGACCTGAACGCAAACTCTAGCCCTATCGCTAATATTATCCCTCGCCCTAGTTTTGAACCTTGCTTTAACCTCATCCCTTCATCTAATCCTAGACCTGATCCTAGCACTAATTTATCCCTAATCCTACCACTAGCACTAAGACTTAATTTAACTCTTGCCCTAGCCCTATTCCTAGATCTAACCCTATCACTTACCATAACCCTAACACTTGCCCTAACCTTAGCCCTAACACTAGCCCTAGTCCTTACCCTAGAACTAACCATAACTCTAAGTCCAACCCTAAACCTAAGCCTAAACCTCACACTAACACTAGCCTTAACACTAAGACTAATCCTAAAACTAGCACTAATCTAGTTTAAGCCATAAAACAAAACCAAGTCATAGCCCTAACTCTAACACTTAATCTAAACCCAAACCTAACCCAACACCTAACCCTAACCTTAGCTCTAATTCCAATCCTATCCTAACCCTAAAACTAACCATGAGCCTGACTATGGCCTTAAATTAACCGTAGCTCTAAAATCACCCTAAAAGTATATGTAAAACTAAAACTAGTACTAGCCCTAACTGTAACCCTAAAAGTAGCCCTAATCATAACTCTTATTGTTACATTAGCCATAGCCTTAACCTAATCCAAAATCTATCCCTAAACTGAGCCCTACACCTTGTTTTAACCCTAAACCTAACCTTAGCCCTAACCATTATCCTAAACCTAACCCTAACCCTAAATCTGGCCCTAACCCTTAACCTAATCCTAGACTTAATTCTAACCATAATCCTATCCCTAACACTAGGTCTAACCCTATCCATTACCCTAAACATAACCCTAACCCTAATGATAATCCTAGCCTTTAACTTAACACTAATCCTAAACCTAGACCTGACACTAACCCTAACCATCAACCTAGACCTAATCATAGCTCAAACCCTAACACTCACCCTAAACCTACCCCTAACACTAACCATAGACCTAAACCTTACCCTAGCCCTAATCCTAACCATAACCTAGAAGTAAACCTATCCATTACCCTAAATATAAGCCTAACCAAAACATAGCTCTAACCGCACCCATTACCCTAACCCTAATTATAAACATCATGATAAAACTAGCCCAAACCCTAGACCTACTCTAACCCTAACTCTAAACTTAACCCTAGTCCTAACCGTAAACCTACACTAACCCTAAATTTAAACCTACCCGCAAAACTAACATTTGCCATAATCCTAATCTTAGCACAAACCCTAACAGTTATGCTAATCCTAACACTAACCCTAGTCCAAAACCTAAATCTAACCCTATCCATTTAGGCCTAACCACAAACCTATTGTTAATACTAACCTTATCCTTGCCTAAACCTAAAATGAACACTAAACCTAACACTCTCAATTACTCTAACCCTAACTCTAAACCTAAACCTAATGCTAATTTGAGCCCTAAAAATAAACCAAAACCTAACGCAAATTCTGAGCAAGACCCTAACTCTAATAACACACCTAGCTCTAAATTGACCCTTACCATAAACATAACCCTTAAACTAGACCTAGCCATAAAACTAACCCTAACAGTATCCCTAACTGTAACCCTAGACCTGACATTAGCACTCTACCTTATACTTGCCTTGAACCTAACACAAACCCAAGCCCTCATCCTAGTCCTAAACCTAGCCTTAATCCTAACCCGAACCCTAACCATAGCCAAAACCCTAATTTCAACCCTTGCCCTAGTTCTAAACCTAGGTATAACCGCATCCTTTCCCCTATCCCTAACCCTAACCCTAACACTACCACTAACACTAACCCTAGCCCTAACTCTAGGCCTAATCCTAACAATAACCATAGCTCAAATCCTAGCCCTAATTTATTGCTAACTGTAACCCTGACTCTAACCCTAGCCCTAAGACTAACCCTAACTCTAGCCCTAGACTTATTTCGAGTACCAAACTTATCTATTGCCTAACCCTAACACTAGCCCTAATCTTAGTCCTAAAGCTAGAACTAACCCTAACTCTAAATCTAACCCTAAATTTAAACCTAAACCTAACCCTAACACTAGCCCTAACTCTAATTCTAATTTGAAAACTATCCCTAACCCTAGCCATAGCCCACAAACAAAACTGAGCTATAGTCCTAATACTAACCCTTAACTTAAAACAAATCTTAACGTTACACCTAGTCCTAAAGTTATCCCTACAATTAATACTGACCCTGACTCTAACCATAAAACTAACCCTACTCTGAACATCACTCTAACCCTAAACCTAACCCAAACACAAGACCTAGCCCTAATCTTAACCCTAAAACTATGCCTAAACATAAAGATAATTCTTACATTAGCCATAGCCCTAAACCTAACACAAAACCTAGCGCTAATCTGAGCCTCAACCCAACTTTAACCCTAACCCTAACACTAACCCAAACCTTAGCTCTAAACCTATTCCTTACCCTAAGCCAAACTCTCACCCTAATGCTACCTTAGTTTTAACCCTAATCCTTAGCTTACCTCAAACACTAACTATATTACTAGTCCTAATAATAGCCCTCATTCTATCTCTAATCTAACCCAAAGCCTAAGCCAAAACCTTACCCTTATTGTGACCCTAACACTAACCCTAGGTCAAAGCCTGACTTTAACACTAAACCGAACCCTAACACTAGCCCTACCAATAAACCTATACCTAAAATTAACCATAACACTAGCACTAGACATAAACTTAATCCTAAATATAGCCATAACTCTAGCCCTAGTCCTAAACAAAAACCTAGCCCTAGCCCTAAAATAACCATTAACCTAACGCAAAGACTAACCCTAGCTCTAGACCTAAACCTCATTCTAATTCTGGCCCTAACAATAAACCCAATGCTAACCCCAACACTGATGCTTACCTAACACAAACCCTATCTTTAAACCTTATCTTTCCCAAAACTTAAACTTAACACTAGACATATTTATAACCCTAACCCAAAAAACTAGCCATAACCATAACCCTAGCCCTTATATTACCCATAGCCCCAACACTAGCCATAAACCTCACACAAATCCTAGCCCTAATACAAGCCCTAAACCTAGACCTAAGCAGAACCTTAACCCTAATCCTAGCACAAACACTAAACCGAATGCTTGCCCTATCCCTAACGCTAGCTCAAACTCTAAACATAACCCTAGCTCTAAACCTAACCCTATCCATAATCCTAAGTGTAACCATAGCCCAAATCCTAACTCTAACTTTACCCATTACCTTAAACATAACCCTAACCCTAATGCTAACCCTAGCCCTAACCTTAACCCTAACCCTAACCATAACCATAGCCCTAATCATAGCCCTGATTCTAACCCTATCCTTGCCCTAGCCCTAAACCTAGGTCAAACCCTAACACTTACCCTAAACCGAACCCTAACACTAACCCTAGGAGTAACCCAAATTCTAGCTCTAGTCTTAACCTTAACCTAAGCCCTAACACTAGCACTAAACCTATTCATTTGGTTAACTTAAACCAAATGCTAACCCTAGGCCTAACCCTAACCCTATCCCTAACACTATCCCTATATATTACTCTAAACCTAACTTGAACTGCAAACCTAACTCTTTCCATTACTCCAACTCCAACACTAACCCCAATGCTAACTTGAGCCCTAACCTTAAACATTAACACAAACCAAACCCCAACACATTCTCTGGCCCTAATAATAATGTAGCTCTATACTTGAGCCTTATGCTAAACCTACCCTTACATTAGACCTAGCCATAAACCTATCCCTAACAATATCCCTAAACATAACCCTAGACATGACAATATCCCTAGCCCTAATTCTAGCCCTAACCCTAACGCAAACCCTAGCCCTCATCTTATCCCTAATCCTACACTTAATCCTAACCCTCACTCTCACCCTAGCCCTATCCCTAAATATAACCCTTGCCCTAGCACTGAACCTAGCTATATAACCCCATCCCTTCCCCTAAAACTAACCCTAACCTTAGACCTAACCATAGGCCTAACCCTAACACTAATCCTAGCACTAATCCTACCCTATTTGAACCCTAACCTTAACCTTACCCCTTACCCTAGCCCTAAGACTAACTCTAACTCACACCTGAGCCCTATTTCTATTCATAACCCTATTTGTTACCGTAACCCTCACAATAGCCCTAACCTGAGTCCTAATGCTAGCCATAGATCTAACCCTAGATCTAAACATAACTCTAAATCTAACCCTAATCTTAAGCCTAAACCTCATTCTACAACTAGCTCTAACAATATTGCTAATCCTAAAACTAGCCCTAATTTAAGCCCTAGCCCTAAATTGAAACTGAGCCATTGTTCTAACCCTAAATCTTAACCTGAACCAAACCCTAACCCATAATGACCCATAACCCAAGCTCTAATTCGAGTCCTAGGCCTAAACCCAACCCTCACTCTGACTCATATCCAAACACAAACCCTACCTCTAAATAGCACCATAACCCTATACCTAATGCTAACACTAGAACTAGCCGAAACCCTAACCCTAAAACTAACCCTAATCATAACCCTAGTTCTTACATTGGCCTTAGCCAAACCCTAGCCCTAACTCTAACACAAAAAAATAGCCCTAATCCGAGCCCTAACATTAGATTTAACGCTAACCCTAACCCTAAAAATAGCCCTAAACCTACCCTAATCCTAGCCCTAACCCTAAATCTAATACTATCCATTACCCTAAGCCATACCCTATTTATAATGCTAACTCTAGTCCTAATTCTAATCCTTAGCCAAACCCCAAAATTAACCCTATTACTCGTCCTAACACCAGACCTCATTCTAGATCTAATCCTAACCCAAAACCTCACCATAACCTTCACATTTATTCTTATCCTAACACTAATTATAGGTCTAAATCTGACCCTAAACAGAAACCGAAACCTGAAACTGCCCTACCAGTAAACTTATACTAACCTAAACCTAACACTAGCCCCATACCTAAACCTAATCCTAAATCTAGCTTTACTCTAGCCCTTGACCTAAACAAAAATGTAGTGCTAGCCCTAACAATAACCCTTAACCTAAACCAAACACTAACCCTACCACTAGACCTAACCCTAGTTCTATTCTGGATTTCACCCTAACCCTAACTTTAACCTGAACACTGGCCCTGAAAGTAACATTAAACCTAGCTCTAAACCTGACCTTAACCCAAAATCTAAACCTAACACTAGACCTAGCCATAACCTTAAACCTAAAACTAGCTCTAAACAGAACCATAGAACTTACATTACACATAGCACTAATCCTAGTCCTAAACCTAACACAAAACTTAAATAACCCTAACCGTAATCGAAGCCTAAACCTACCCTAAACATAACCCTTAGCCTAACCCTAACCTTAGTCCTAACCCTAACCCTAACCCTCACTTTAGACTAACCTTAGCTCAAGGCCTAATGCTTAGCCTAAACATAACCCTAGCACTATTCCTAACCATAACCCTAACCATAGCCCTAGTCCTAACCTTAACCCTAGAACTAACACTAGCCATTACCCTAACTCTAACCCTAACCCTAATGATCACCCTATCCATAACCCTAACTAAACCCTAACCAAACCATAATCCTAACCCTAGACCTAAACCTAAACCTAAACCTTGCAATAGCCTTAACAATAACTCAAACCCTAACACTTTCCCTAAAACCAAAAGTAAACCTAGCCCTAATACTAAACTTAAACCTAAACCTAATCTTAACCATAAAGCTAACCTTACATCTAATCCAATGTATTACTCTAAACCTAATCCTAACCCTAATGAAATCCCTAGCCCTAACCCTAAACCTAACCCTGACCATAACACTAAACCTAACACTCATCCTAGACCCAACCATAGCTCAAAACCTAAACTTTACCCTAAATATAACCCTAACTCTAACCCTAAGATAGGTTTAATAGCCCTAACCCAAAACCTAATCTAACTCTAGCACTAATCCTAACCTAACCCTAATCCATAACCATGCATCTAGCATATATAGTATCCTTATAATAACCCTAGTCCTAATGCTAACTCTAGGCATAATCCTAACCCTTTTGCTAACCCTAAAGCTCTCCAAGCCCTAAACCTACCCTTAAACCTAAACCTAACCCAATCAATTACCATAACCCTAACACTAACCCTAATGCTCTTTTGAGCCCTATCCCTAAACCGTATCCTAAAACAAACCGTAACATTGATCCTGACCCTAAAAATACAACTAGTTCTAATCCTGATCCTTACCCAAAGCCTAACACTTACACTTGGCATAGACAAAAACCTAACCCTAAATATACCCCAAACTGTAACCCTAGACCTCACATTATCCCTAGCCCTGATTCTAGACCTAACCCTACAACAAACCCTAGCCCTCATCCTAACACTTAACCTAGCCTTAAGCATAACCCTAACCCTAACCCTAACCCTAATTGTAACCCTCACCCTACCTCTAAACCTAGCTATAACACCATACCTTACCCTAAAATTAACTATAACCATAGCCCTAACACTAGGCCTAAGCTGAACACTAACTCTAGCCCTAATCCTAGCCCTAACTTAGCCCTATCCATAAAACTAACCAAAACCCTAGGCCTAAGAATAACTCAAACTCTCACACTAGCCTTAGACCTATTTCTAACCCTATCTGTTACTGTAACCATAACTCTAGCCCTAACCCTTGCCCTATAGATATACCTAGCCCTAATCCTAGATATCATGCTAAATCCAAATCTAAACGTAACCCTAAGCCTATGCCTAACACGAACACTAGCCCTAACCCTAATGCTAATCTTATAACTAACCCAAACCCTAAACCTAGGACTAAAACAAAACTGAGCAACAGCCCTAACCGTAAAACTTAACTTAAACCAAACCTTAACACTACACAGCTAGACATAACCCTAGCCCTAATTTGAGTCCTTACCGTAACTTAGCCTGACCCCGACTCATATCCTAACACTGACCCTAGCTCTAAAGACCACCCTAAACTTAAACCAAATCCTAACAGTAACCGTAGCCCTAATTCAAGTCATAACCCTAACCTTAAATCTAACCCTGACCCTTACTGATATCCTAACAGTCACCCTAGCTCTAAACACAGTTTTAAGTTGAAAGCTAGAAGTAACACTCACCCTGACTCTCACCATAATACTAACCTTAGTCTAAATGTCATGCTAACCCTAACCCTAAAACTAACACTAGACCTACCACTAACCCTAACCCTTAATTTAACCCTAATTGTAACCCTGGTACTCACATTAGCCTTACCCCTAATCCTAGCATTAAACACAGTTTTAAGCTGAAAACTAGAACTAACACTGACCCTGACTCTGACCATAATACTAACCCTTGTCTAAATATCACCCTAACCCTAACCCTAAACCTAACACTAGCCCTACCACTAACCCTAACCCTAAATTTAACCCTAATTGTAACCCTGGTACATAATTAGACTTACCCCTAATCTTAGCACTAACTTAACCCAAAACCTACCCCTAATCCAAGCCCTAACCCGAGCTTTAACCCTAATCCTAACCCTAACCCTAGCCCTAATCAAAACCATAACCCTAGCCCTAAACCTATCTCTAGCCCTATCCATTGCAATAACCATAACTCTAGGCTAAACCTAACCCTATCCCTAATACTAAACCTATGCATTATTCTAAACCAAACCTAAACCTTAACCTCGTATTATAATTACACTAACACTAACCATAATATTAATTTGAGCCCTAACTTTAAACCTCAATCTATCCCAAACTTCTAACCCAGATCTTGACCCTAGCTCTAAACCTGACCTAACCCAAAACCTAACCCTAAAACTATCTTTAACCATAAACCGAGATCTGATATTAGCCCTAGCCCTAACACTAAAATAAAGCATAGCCCTCATCCTAGCCCCAAATCTAGCCTTAATCATTACCCTAACCCTAACCATAGCCCTAACCCTAATTCAAACCTTCACCTTATCTCTAAACCTAGCTATAATGCCATTCCTTAACCTAAACTTAAACCTAACCCTAACCCTAATGCTAGGCCTAAGGTGAACACTAATCTTAGCCCTAATCCTAGCCCTAATTTAACCCTATCTCTAACCCTAAACCTAACCCATGACCTAAGACTAAGTCTAACCCTCAGTTTAGCCCTATCCCTACTTCTAACCCTATCCATTACCGTAATCCTAAACCTAGCCCTAAACCTAGCCATAACCATTGCCAAATTTTTATTCCTAGTCCTAACCCTAGATCTAACCCTAACTCTAAATCTAACTCTAACCCTAAGCCTAAGCCTAACATTAACACTATACCTATCCCTAACGCTAATCATAAAACTAGCCCTAACACTAACTGTTGCAGTAAACCAAATCCAAGCACTAGACATAACCCTAAACCTTAACTTAAACCAAATCTTAAAACTAAACCTAGACCTTACCTGAGCCCTAATTCGAGTCCTAGTCTTAAACTTAATACTATCCCTAACTCTGACTCATATCCTAACACTCACCCTAGTTCTAAACACACCCTAACCTGAAACTGAACCCTAAGAGTAACCCTAGCCTTAATTCGAGTCCTAATCCTACCCTGAAATCTAAATCTGACCCTGACTATTAACCTAAAACTAACACTAGCTCTATATTTCACCCTAACCTTAAACCTAATCCTAACACTAGAGGTTTAACCCCTAACCATAACACTAAAACTAACCCTAAGAACCATAGTTCTTACAATAGCCATTGCTCTAACCCTAGCCATAATCCTAACACAAAACTAGCCTTTATCTGAGACCTAAACCTAGCTTTAACCCTAACCCTAGCCCTAACCCTAGCTCTAAAATTATGCCTTATCGTATGCCAACCCTAAACCTAATGCTAATGCTAATTCTAATTCTAATCCTAAATCTGTTCCTTCACCTATCCCAAACCCTAACCCTATTAGTTGTTCTAAACCTAGTCCTCATTCCAGCTGTAACCATAACCCAAACCCTAACCCTAACACTGACCCTTATTCTGACCCTAACACTAATCATAGGTCTAAACCTGAACCTAACCCTAAACTGAACCCTAACATTAGCCCTATTGGTAACATTATACCTAAACCTAACCCTAACAGTAGCCCTAGACCTAAACCTAATGCTAATCTATCCATAACTCTAGCCCTAGAACTAAAGAAAAACTTAGCTCTAGACCTAAAACTAGCCCTAATCCTAATCTTAACTCTAGCACTAAACCTAACACTAAAGATAGACATTATCCTAAACATAACCCTAACTCTATTGACAACCCTAGGCCTAACCCTCACCCTAAACCTAACCAGGAAACTAATACCAGACCTAACCCTAAACCTCACCCTCACCATAGACCTAACCCCAGCTCAACCCTAAACCTTATCATAAACCTAACCATAACCATAGCCCTAAGCCTAAGCCTAAACCTGAATCTAACTCTAACCTAAACCTACATCTAATCGTATCCATTACCCTAACCCTAACACTACCCCTAATGATGACCGTAGCCCTAACCCTAACACTAACCCTAACCATACTGTAATCTTATCCCTAGACCTAACACTAAACCTAACCTTCGCCATAGACCTAAACCTAGATCAAAACCCAATTCTTACACAAAACATAACCCTAACCCTAACCCTAAATCTCATCCTAACCCTAACCCTAACTCAAGACCTATTTCTAAACATAAACCTAGTCCTAAGCTTAGCTCTAACCCTATTCATTATCCTAACCATAAACCTGACCCTAATGCTAACTCTAGATCTATTGCTAACACTAAACTTATCAATTACCCTAAACCTAAACTGAACCCTAAACAAAAACCTATCATTACCCTAACACTGACCCTAAAGCTAAAGAGCCTTAACCCTAAATCCTAACCTCAAACAAACTCTAACCCTGAACCATACCCTAATAATTCCCCTAGCTCTAAACCTGACCCTTATGCTAAACCTATCCATTACACTAGACCTAGCCATAAAACATTCTAAATCTATCCCCAGCTGTAACCCTAGACCTGACATTAGCACTAGCCCTAATCCTAGTGCTAACCCGAACACAAACCCAGGGCTTATCCTATCCTTAATCCTAACCCTAACCATAACCTTAGGCCTAACCCTAACACTAACCCTAGCCCTAATCTTAGCCCTAACCCTAGGCCTAATCTTACCCCTAATTTATGCCTATCCCTAAACTTAGCCCTACCCCTAGCCCTAAGACTCACTCAAACTCTCACCCTTGCCCCACCCCTAGTTCTGAACCTATACCTTACTGGAACAATAATTCTAGCCCTAACCCTAGCCCTATCCTTAGCCATAGCCGTAACCTAGATATACCTGTAACTGTAAATCTAATTTTAACCCTAAGCATAAACCTAAACGTAACCCTAGCCCTACCCTTAATGTTAATCCTAAAACTAGCCCTAATCCTAGCCCTAGCCCTAAAACAAATCCCAGACATAGCCCTAAACCTAACCCTTAACCTAAAACAAACCCTAAGCCTAACCCTAAACTTAGCCCTAATTCGAGTTTTAAGCTGAACCACAAACTAACCCTGACCCTGAATCTGATCATAACACTAACCCTAACTCTAAAGATAACCCTAACTGTAAACCTAAACCTAACACTAAACCTAGCCCCACCCTAAACCTAAAGTTAGCCTTAAATGTAACCCTGGTACTTACATTAGCCCTAACACTAACCCTAGCACTAACTTAACACAAAACCTATCCCTAATTCAAGACCTAACCCAAGCTATAACCCTAACACTAACCCTAAAACTAGTCCTAATAATAACCATAACCCTAGCCCTAACCCTAGCTCTAAATCTATCACCATAGTTATATCACTAACACTAATGCTAACCCTAGGCCTAAACCTAAACCTATCCCTAATCCTAACCATATCCATTACCCTAAAACAAAGTTGAATCCTAAACCTCACGTTATCATTACCCTAACCCTAACCTTCATGCTAATTCAAGCACTAAATTTAAACCATAGCCTATCCCAAACCCTAAACAAGGCTCTGACCCTATTAATACCCCTGGCTCTAAACCTGACATAAAATTAAACATAACCATTACACTACCTGTATCCATAAACCCAACCCTAATTCTATCTTTAACCATAACCCTACACCTGATATTAGTCCTAACACTAATCCTAGCCCTACCCTAAAACAAATCCTAGCCCTCATCCTAGCTCCAAAACCAGCCTTAATCATAACCCTAAGCCTAACCATAAGACTAACCCTAATTCTAACACACACCCAACATCTAAACCTAGCTATAATGCCAATCCTTACCCTAAAATTAACCCTAACCCTAAACCTAATGCTAGGCCTAAGCTGAACAATAACCCTAGCCCTAATTCAGCCCTAATTTAACCCTATCCCTAACCCTAACCCTAGCCCTAAGACTAACTCTAACATTCACACTAGCCCTATCCCTAGTCCTAACCCTATCCATTACAATAACTCTAACCCTAGCTCTAACCCTAGCCAAAAAACTTGCCCTGTCCTTATTCCCAGCCATTACCCTTGATCTATCCCTAACTCTAAATCTAACACTAACCCTATGCCTAAGCCTAACATAAACACTATCCCTAACCCTAAGGCTACTCATAAAACTAGCCCTAACCCTGACCCTAGAAGTAAATCAAAATCAAGCAACAGTCCTAATACTAAAACCTTAATTAAACCAAATCCTAATACTACACCTAGACCTAACTTTTTAGCTCTAATTCAACTCCTAACCTTAACCTGAATACTAACCCTGACTCTGACTTACATCCTAACACTCACCCTAGCTCTAAACACCATCCTAACATTAAAAAAAAAAAAAAAAAAACACTTACAGTAATCGTAGCCACAATTTGAGTCCTAAACTTAACCTTAAAACTAACCCTGACCCTGACTACTACCCTAACACTAACACTAGCTCTAAATATCATCCTAACCTTAAAAGTATTCCTAACACTAGAGGTATAACCACTAACCATAACCCTAAAATTAACCCTAATTGTAACCCTAGTTCTTACATTAGCTGTTACTCTAACCCTATCCCTGATCCTAACACAAAAACTAGCCATAATCTGAGCTCTAAAGCTAGCTTTAAACCTAACTCTAGCCCTAACCCTAGTTCTAACTCTATCCCTTATCCTAAGCCAAACCCTAACACTAATTCTAATCCTAATTCTTACCCTAATATTCAACCTAACCCAAATTTTAATCCTATTACTAGTCCTAACTCTAGACTTCATTCTAGAACTAACCATAACCCAAAACCTTACCCTAACCCTGACCCTTATTCTGACCCTAACACTAATTGTAGGTCTAAACCTGAACATAAAAATAAACAAAACTCTAACACTTGCCCTAGACTGAAACCTAATCCTAAATCTAGTATCCATAACTCTAGCCCTAAATCTAAAGAAAAACCTAGCCCTAGCCATAATAATAACCATTAGCCTGAGCCAAACACTAACTCTTCCCCTATACCTAACACTAGTCCTAATTCTGGCTTTAATTTTAACCATAATCCTAACCTGAACACTGACCCTGACATTGTAGCTTTAAAAATCACCCTAACCCTGAAACTATACCAAGCCCTAACATTAACACTAAAACTAGCCCTAATCATAACAAGTTCTTAATTTAGCCATAGCCCTAACCTATTGCAAAACCTAGCGCTAATCCAATCCCTAACCTATCTTTATCCCTAAAGCTAACCCTAATGCTAAACATAGCCCTACCCCTAAGCCTAAGCCTAAGCCTAACCTTAGATCCAATACTAAGCATAACCCTAGCCCTAAACCTAGCTCTAACCCTATCCATTACCGTAAGGATAAACCTAACCCTTATGCTAAACCTAGACCAAACCTTAATCCTATGCCCATCCCTAACCCTATACATTACCCTACAACTAACTTGTATCCTAAACCAAAAACTATCGTTAACCTATCAATAAACCTAATGCTAATTCGAGCCCTACGCATAAACCATAACTTAACCTAAACCCTAACTCTGACCCTAATAATACCCTAGCTCTAAACCTGACCCTACCCATAAACCTAACCCTTAATAGACCTAGATATAAAACTAAACCTAAAAAAATCCCTAACTCTAACCCTAGAACTTACATTAGCCCTAGCTCTAATCCTAGTCCTAACCCTAACACAAACCTTAAACGACATCCAGACATAATCCCTGCCTTCATCATAACCCAAAACCTAATCCAAATTCTAACCCTCACCCTATCCCAAAAACTCGGTATAAACTCATCCCTTACCCAAACCTAACCCTAATCCAAACCCTAACATTTAACCTAGCAGTAACCCTAGGCCTAACTCTAACATTAACACTTGCCCTAATCCCAGACCTAACTTAGCCCTATCCCTAACACTAAACATAACCCTAGCCCTAAGACTAACTATAACCTTTGCCTTAGATCTATAGGGTAGATTGAAACTTTTCATTTACCCACACCCTAAACCTAGACCTAATCTTAGCCCTAACTGTAGCCCTAGCCTTGAAACAAAACCGAGTTATAGCCCTAATCTTAACCCTTAACCTAAACCAAACCCTAACCTTTCACCTAGCCCTAACCCTATCCATAAACCTATCCCTAATTCTAGTCCTAACCTGAAAACTAACCCTGACCCTGACTCTGACCCTAACACTAAATCTAGCTCTAAAATCATTGTAACCATAAATTTAAACCTAACGCTGTATCTAGCCTTAACCCTAACATTACAACAAGCACTAAACAAAACCCTACTTTGTACATTATACATAGTCTTAACCCTAGCTCTAACCTAACCCAAATCCTAGCCTTAATCAGAGACTTTATCCTAGCTTTAACACTTAATTAAACCTAACACTAACCCAAACAAAACCCCAATTCTATACATAACCCTTGCCCTAAAATTACGTCTAACTCTATCCACTACCATAAAGATAATCCTAACCCTTATGCTAACCATAGGCCTAATGCTAACCCTACCCATTACACTAAAGCACAACTAAATTCTAAACCTAATCCTGTCATTACCCTAACCCTGAATCTAATGCTAATTTGAGCCCTAACATTAAATTCTAACCTAACCCAAACACTAAATGTGATTATGACCCTAGCTCTAAAAGTGACCCTTAACCTAAACCTACCCTTACCCTGGACCAAGCCATAAACCTAACACTAAAGGTATCCCTCTTTGTAACCCTATACCTGACATTAGCCCTAGACCTAATACTAGTCCCAAACCTAATACAAACACTAGCCCTCATCCTAGCCCTAAACCCTAGCCTAAATCATAAGCTTAATGATAACCCTGGCCCTAACTGTAATACTAACCCTTGCCAAGCCCTCAATCTTGCTATAACCCATTCTTTTAAAGTAAACATAACCCTAAATCTAACTCTAAACCTAGGCCTAATCCTAACACTAACCCTAGCCCTAATTTAGCCCTATACCTAACCATAACCCTAAACCTAGCCATAAGACAAACTCTAACTCTCACACTAGCCCTATCACTATTTCTAACCCTATTCCTTACATAATCCTATCCCTAACCATTGCCCTAACCCTTGCCCTATCCTTAGCCCTAGCACTAACCTTAGATAAACACCTATCTCTAAATCTAACCCTAATCTGAAGCCTAAGCCTAATCCAAACATTAGCCCTAAGCCTAACACTAATCCTAAAACTAGCCCTAACCCAGCCCTAACCTAAAACAAAACTGAGCCATAGCTCTAACACTAATCCTTAAACTAAATGAAACCCTAACCATACACCTACCACTAAACCTAGACCTAATTCGAGTTTTAAGCCGAACCCTAAAACTAACTCTGACCCTGATTCTGACACTAATATTAACCCTAGCTCTAAACATCACCCTGACCTTAAACATAACCTGAACACTCAATCTAGCCCTCAACTTAACCCTGAAATTAGCCCTAAATGTAACTCTAGTACTAACATTAGCCATAACACTAAGCATATCACTAACTTAACCTGAAACCTAGCCATAATCTGAGCCCTATCCTGAGCTTTAAACCTAACCCAATCCCTAATCACAACCCAAGCCCTAAACATAACCATAAACCTAGCCCCAACCCTAGTTTAACACATTCCATTACCATAAACATAACCCTAATCCTAATAATAAACCTAGGTCTAAACCTAATGCTATCTCTAATCCTATTTCCATCCATGTACCTAAACCTAACCTGGGCCCTAATACTAACCGTATCATTACTCTAACCTCAACCCTAACACTAATTTAATACCTAAATTTAGACTTTAAGCTATGTCAAAGGTTAACCCAGACCTTGTCCATAAAAATACCCCTAAACCTAAGCCTGAAGGTACCCCTAACCCTTACACTAGATGTAGCCATAATCCTAAACATAAAATTATCTTTAAACATAATTCTAGACCTGAAATTAGCCATAACCCAAATCCTAGCCCTAACCACAAAACAAACACTATACCTCATCCCAGACTAAACCTACACTTAACCATAACCCTAACCATAAGCAAAGCTCTAACCATAATTCTAAATAATACTCTACCTCTAAACATAGCTATAACAATATTCCTTAAGCTAAACTTTATACTAACTCAGACCCTACACTATATTTAAGCTGAACACAAACCATAGCCCTAATCCTAGGCCTAATTTATCCATTTTCCTAACCCAAGCGCTAAGACTAACTCTAACTCACACTAGCCCTGTCCCTAGTTCTAACTCTATTACATAACATAATCTAACCCTAGCCCTAACCCTTGCCCTACATCAGTCCTAACCCTAAAACTAGAAATAACTCTAAATCTAAATCTAACCCTAAACCCAAGCTTAAGCCTAACACTAACACTAGCCCTAACCCTAACTGTAATCCTAAAATTAGCACTAACCTTAACCTTAGCAGTAAAACCAAAGCAAGTAATAGCCCTAACCCTAAAACTTAACTTAAACCAAAGTAACACTACATCTAGAGCTAACCCTAGACTTAAATTCGACTCCTAACCCTAACCTTAAAAGTAACCCTGAAACAGACTCGTGTCCTAATGCTCACCCTAGCGTTAGACCACATCCTATCCTTAACCGAAACCTACCAGTAACCCTATCCCTAGTTCGAGTCCTAACCCTAACTCTGACCCTCATTCATATCCTAACACTAACCCTAGCTCTAAATATCACTCTAAACTTACACTAACCGTAACCGTATACCTACCCTTAACTCTAACCCTAAATCAAACCCTAATGGTAACCCTAGTTCTTACATTAGCCATTGCCCTAATCCTAGCTCTAACCCTACAACAACAACTTGCCCTAATTAAAGTTCTAAACCTGTATTTAACCCTAAAACTAACCCTAACCCTAGCTCTATCCCTATCCTTTATCCTAAGCAAAACTCTAACCCTAATGGTAACTCTAGAACTATTCCTAATTATTAGGCTAACCAAAATCTGAACCCTTTTAATAGTCCTGACTAGCCCTTATTCTAGCTATAATCATATCACAAAACTAACGCTAACCTTGACCTTTATTCTGACACAAACAATAACCGTAGGTCTAAACCTCAACCTAAGCATAGAGCAAACCCTAACACTGGCTGTACCAGTAACCTTGTAATTAAAGCTAACCCTAACCCTAGCACTAAGACTAACTCTAACTCTCACACTAGCCCAATCCCTAGTTCTAACCGTATTCCTTATCATAACCCAAAACCTAGCTGTAAACTTAGCAGTAATGTTGCCCTATAATTTGTCCTTGCCCTAACCCTATTTCTAACGCTAACTCTAAATCTAACCCTAATCCTAAGCCTAAGCCTAACACTAACACTAGCCCTAACTCTAATGTTAATTGTAAAACTAGCCCTAACCCTAACCCTAGAAGTAAAAGAAAACTGAGCAATGGCCCGAACCCTAAACCTTAACATAAACCATTCTAAAACTACATCTAGACCTAATCCTAACCCTAAATTCCACTTCTAACCCTAACCTTAAATCTAACTCTGAAACAGATTAATATCCTAACTCTCACCTTAGCTCTAGACCCCATCCTAACCTTAAACCTAACCCTAACACTAGACCTACCCCTAACCCTAACCCTAAAACTAACCATAATTGTAACCCTAGTTCCAACATTAGCCAATGCCCTAACCCTAGCCCTAAACCTATCACAAAAACAAGCCCTAATACAAGTTCTAAACCTAGCTTTAACCCTAACCCTAACTCTAACCCTAACTCTAGCTCTAAACTTATCCCTTACCCTAAACAAAACCCTAACCCTAATGGTAACCCTAGACCTATCACTAATCCTTAGGCTAACCAAAATCCTAACCCCATTAATAGTCCTGACCCTAACCTTCTTTTTAGCTCTAATCCTACCTCCAACTCTAATGCTAACCCTGACCCTTATTCTGACCCTAATACTAAACTTCGGTCTAAACCTGACCCTAACCCTAGAACAAACTCTAACACAGGCACTACTGATAAACTTATTCCTAAACCTAACTCTAGCAATAGCCTTAGACCTTTATCTAATTCTAAATCTAGCCTTAACTCCAGCCCTAGGCCTAAACAAAAACCTAGTCCTAACCCTAACAATAATCCTTACCCTAACCCAAACACTAGCCCTACCCCTATACATAAACCTAGTCCTAATTCTGGCTATAACCCTAACTCTAACTCTAACCTGAACAATGAGAAGCCTTTAACAGAAAACCTACCTCTAAACCTTACCCTAACTCAAAATATAAACCTAACACTAGACCTAGCAATAAATCTAACCCTCAAACTAGCCCAACTCATATCCCTTGTTCTTATATTACTCACAGCCCTAACCATAGGCTTAAAATTAACACAAAACCTAGAGCTAATCCTAGGCCTTAACGTAGCCCTAAGCATATCCCTAACCCTATCCCTAATGCTAACTTAACCCTAGCCTTTGTCCCAACCCTAGCTCAAAGCCTAACACATACCATAAATATAAACCTAGAAATATGTGTAAATCTAACCCTAACCCTAGCCCTAATCCGAACCTTAACCTTAGCCCTAACCCTAGCTCTAAATCTACAAAATACACTAAACCTAACCCTAAACCTATTTGCAACCCTAGCCTTAAACTTAACCATAACCCTACCCCTAACCAGAAAACTAAACCTAGACCTAACCCTAAACCTAACACTCGCTATTACCCTAACCGTAGCTAAAAACCTAAACCTTACCATAAACCTAAACATAGCCGTAGCCATAACCTTAACCCTAAACTTGAATCTTACACTAACCCTAAACCTAAACCTAAATCAAAACTTATACATTACACTAAACATAACCCTAACCCTAATGATAATCGTAGCCCTAACCCTAACCCTAAAACTACCATAATTCTAACCCTAGACTTAACCTTTAACCTAACCCTTGCTCTAGCCCTACCCATAGTTCATTACCTAACACTTATGATAAACATAACCCTAATCATAATCCTTGTTCTATCCCTCACCCTAACCCAAACTCAAGACCTAATCCTAACCATAACGCTAGCCCTAAACTAAACTCTAACTGTATCAATTACCCTAAACATAAAAGTTACTCTAATGCTAAACCTAGACCTAACACTAACCCTATCACTAACCCCAAACCTATCAATTATCCTAAACCTAACCTGAAACCTAAACCTAATCCTATTATTACAATAACACTAAACCTAATGCCAATTCGATCACTAAACCTAAACTCAAACCTAAACGAAACCCTAAATCTGAACATGATCCTAATAATTCCCCTAGCTATAAAACTGACCCTTTCCCTAAACCTAACAATTACACTAGATGCAGCCCAAAACGTAAGCTTGAAATTATCCCTAACGATAACCCTATACCTGACATTCACACTAGCAATAATCCTAGCCCTAACCCTAAAACAAATCCTAGCTCTTAGCCATAAATATAGCCTTAATCATAACCCTAACCCTAAACCTGGGCCTAACCCCAACACTAACCCTAGCCCCAATCTTAGCCCTAATTTAGCCGTATCCCTAACCCTAATCCTAACCTCAGACTAAGTCTAAATCTCACCCTTGCCCTAAAACTAATTCTAACCCTATCCCTTACTAAAACCCTAATCCTAGCGCTAACCCTAGGCCTAACCCTAGACCTTTTCTTAGCCCTAGCCCTAACCCTAGATGTAAATCTAAATCTAAATCTAATACTAACCATAAGCCTAAACCTAAACCTAACACCAGCTCTAATTTTAACCCCAATGCAAATCCTAAAACCAGTCCTAACTCTAGCTCTGGCCCTAATATAAAACCAAGACATAGCCCTAACCCTGACCCTTAACCTAAACCAAACCTTAACCCTACACCTATCCCTAACCTTAGCCCTAATTTGAGTTTTAAGCCAAAAAATTAAACTATCCCTGACCCTGACCTAACACTAAACATAGCTCTAAACATCACTCTAACCCTAACCCTAAATCTAACAGTAGACTTAGCCCTAACCCTAACCATAAAACTAGCCTTAATCATAAACATAGTACTTACATGAGAGGTAACCCTATCCTTAGCCTTAATTTAACCCAAAACTTAGACAGAATCTCTGCACTCCCCGTAGCTTTAACCCTAACCCTAACACTTAACCATAACACAAGCACTAACTGTAACCATCATCCTAGCCATAACTTTAGCCCTAACCCTATCCATTACCCTAACCATAACCCTAACCCTAATGCTAACCCTAGGCTTAAACATAAACCTATCCCTACTCATAACCCTATTCATTACCCTAAACCTAACCTGAAACCTAAACCTAACCCTATCAATACTCTAATTTTAACCCTAATGCTAATTTGAGCCCTAACTTAAAACCTTAACCTATCCCAAACACTAATAGTGACCCTGACCCTAATAATACTCTTAGCTCTAAACCTGACCCTAACCTTAAACCTACCATTACACTAGATGCAGCCATAAAACTAACCCTAAAACTATCTTTAACCATAATGCTGGACTTGAAATTAGCCCTAGCCCTAACACAAACCATAACCCATGTTTTAACCCTATTTCTAACCCTTGCCCTAGACCTAAACCTAGCTATAAACCTATCCCTTACCATAAACCTAACCATAACCCTAAACCCAACCCTAACCCATCACCCTAATTCTAGGCCTAACACTAAGACTAAGACTAGCACTAATCATAGCCCTAATTTAGTCCTATTCAAACCCTAGCCTTAGCCCTAAGACTAACTCTTGTCCTAGCCCTATCACTAGTTCTATCCTTAGTGCTAGACCTAATCCTAACTCTAAATATAAACCTAACTCTAAATTTAACTGCAAACATAAGCCTTAACCAACCTCTAACATAGTCCTAACAATAATGCTAATCCTAAAATTTGAACTATGCCTAGCCCTAGTCATAAAACAAAACCAGGCCATAGCCCTAACAATAACCCTTGTTCTAAACCAAACTCTAATCCTACAATTAGGCCTAACCCTAACTCTAAAACTAACCTGGAACCTGACACTGACCCTAATACTAATCCTAGCGATAAACATTTCCCTAACCTTAAATTCAGCCTAGCACTAGACCTATCTTTAACCCTAACCATAAAACTAGCCCTAATCATAACCCTAGTTCATACATTAGCTGAACTAACACAAATCCTACCAGTAATTTAAGCCCTAACCCTAGGTTTATCCCAAATCTTAACCTTCACACTAGCCCTTACCCTAATCCTAGCCGTAACACTTTCCCTTATGCAAAGCCAAACCCTAACCCAAATGCAAACCCTAGTACTAACCCTAATTCTTATCCCAACTTATACTCTAACCATATTACTAGTCCTAAACCTAGTCCTTATTCTTGCTCTAACCCTAATCCTGATCCATATTCTGACCCTAACACTAACCCTGGGTCTAAACCTGACCTTATCCGTAAACCAATCCCTAACACTAGCCCTACCTTTAAACCTATATCTATATTTAACACTAACACTAGCCTTAGACCTAAAGCTAATCCTAAAAATAGCTATAACTTTAGCCCTATTTCTCAACAAAACCTAGTTATAGTCATCACAATAACCCTTAACCTAAACCAAACACTAACCCTATGCCTAGACCTAAACCTAGTCCTAATTTGGGTTATAACCCTAACCCTAACATTATCTCAAACACTGACCCTTACCCTAACATTAAATCTAGCTCGAAACTTGACCCTACCCAAAAACCTAGACCTAACACTAGACCTAGATATAACCGTAACCATGAAGCTAGCCATAAACATAACCCTAGCTCTTATGTTACCCATAGTTCAAACACTAGCCCTAAACATAATATAAAACCTAGCCCTAATCCTATGCCTAAACTTAGTCCTAAGTAAAACCCTAACCCTAATCATAGCCCTAACACTAACCCTAACCTTAACCCATGCCTCTAATCCTAACTTTTATCCTAGCCCAAACTTTAGATCTAACACTATCCATTACCCTTACACTAACCCTAAATATAACCCTATCCCAAACACTAAACCTAATGTTAAACATAAATGTAACCCGAGACCTAACCTGAAACTTAACCTTTGCAATAGCCCTAATCTTAGCTGAAACATTAAGCCTTACGCTAAACCTAATCCTAACACTAGCCCTAACCCATACCCTAAACCTAAACCTAACCCTATTTCTAATATTATCCATTACCATAAACTTAACCCTATCCCTAATTAAAACCCTAGCCATAACCCTAACCCTAAACCAAACCACAACCTTAAACATAACCCTAGAACTTAACTTAAACCTAAACCTCGCCCTAGCTCTACCCTTAGCTCAAACACTAATCTTTACTTTAACCTAACTGTAACTCTAGCCGTAACTTTAACACTTTCCCTAACCTTAATACATACCCTAAACCAAACCCTAGCCCTATCCCTAAACCTAACCCTAACCTAGACTTAATCCAGACCATAACTGAGCCCTAACCTGAGCTTTAAACCTATCCATTACACTAAACATAAACCTAAACCTAATGCTAATCCTAACCCTATTAATAAACCTAACCCATTCTTTACCCTAAACCTTAACTGAACTAAACCTAACCATATCCATTATCCTAACCCTAAACCAAAACCAAACACTAACTCAAGCCTTAACCATAAACTTTAACCTAAATCAAATGCCAACCCTGACTCTAACCCTAATAAAACCCCTAGCTCTAAACCTGACACTTACAATAAACTTAACTCACTAGAACTAGGCATAATGTAATCCTAAAGCTATCCCTAACCATAACCCTAGACCTGACAATAGTCCTAGACCTAGTTCTAGCCCTGAACCTACAGAAACCCTAGCCATCCTTCTAGCCCTAAACCTACTTTAATCCTACCCTGAACAATAACCCTAACACTAATCCTTGTTCTAACCCTCATCCTAGACCTAAAGCTAGCTATAACACCACCCATCCCCTAAACTTAATCTTGACCCCAATGCTAACCCTAAACCTAGCCCTATCCCTAGGCCTAACCCTAACACTAACCCTAGCCCTAATCCTATCCCTAATTTAGCTGTAACCCTAACCCTAACCTAAGCCTGGTACTAAGTCTAAAACTAACTCTCTTCCTAGCCGTATCCCTAGTTCTAACCCTATCCCTTCCCGAATGCTAACCTAGCACTAACCCTAATCCTAGATCTAACCCTAAATCTAAATCTAACCCTAACCCTAAACCTAAACCTCATCCTAACACTAGCCCTCATCCTAACTGTAATCCAAAATCTTGCCGTAACACTAGCCCTAGCCCTAAAACAAAACCAGTGACAGCCCAAACCCTAAACCTTAACTTAAACCAAACCCTAACCCAACACCTACCCCTAAATTTAGCCCTAACCCTAAAACTAACCTTTACCCTGACTCTGATCCTAACACTAAACCCAGCCCTATACATCGTCCTCACCCGAAACCTATGCTTTGCATGCTTAAGCATACAGCTACATTCACAAGAATCAAATCAGAGAGTGCCAACAGAGAACTGATTGAGTGTGTGAAGTTTCAAGCAGCTAACACTAACCCTGTTTGTTATCCAGCTCCATTTCCAATTACACATATAAGTCAAGATGAAGTGAAATCTTAAATCACAAACTGTTCTGACAGTGAACCATGAACCGAGAAGGCCCAAACATGGGGAATATAGTAAGGCTAGGTAAAAGATGAATCCTCTTTGGTATCAAAGAAATTTGAACAAAACTACCTCTAACCCCAACACTAATTATAACCCCAGCCCTAAACCTAACCCTAACTCTAACCCTAACCTGTTTAGAGAACCTTTGATCATAGAAGAACCAAAGTTGGGGTGCCTAGTAGGGAAAGGAAACAGATGAATCCTGCCCAGTACAAAAAAAATCTGACAAAATAATTGGAGGAGGTGTTTCAGTACATGCCTATTTCCCCTGTATTTTTCCTAAAGTGCTCTTGGATAATGTTCATTTCATTGCCATGGCTTTGGAAAACTTTCACTAGGTAGAAACCAGAGAGTGCCCACAGAGAACTGATTGAGTGTGTGAAATTTCAAGCAGCTATCACCAATGATGTTTCATTACCAGCTCCATTTCCATTTACCCATATAGGATAGCTTGAAATGAAATTTTAAAATACAAACTGTTCCTGACAGTGAACAATTGAAATTAGAAGACCTAAAACTGGGGGACATAATAAGGCAAGGTAAAAGAGAAATCCTGCCCAGTATCAAAGAAATTTGAACAAAAATAACTCTAACCCTAACACTAGTTCTAACTCTAGTCCTAAATCTAACACTAACCCTAAACCTATCCTGTTTATAGAGCTTTGATCATACAAGTCCCAAACTTGGGGAACCCAGGGCAGCAAGCTAGCAGATGAATCCTGTGCAGTATCAAACAAATATGACCAAATAATTGGGGGGAGGTAGTTCAGTACATGCATATTTCCCTGATTTCTCATAAAGTGCTCTTGGATAAAGTTGTTTTTGCATAATGTGCTTAGAGCTACTTTTACAAGGAAGAAAGCACAGAGTGCCCACAGAGAACAGATTGAGTGTGTGAAGTTTCAAGCAACTAGCACAAACCCAGTTTGATTTCTAGCTCCATTTCCATTTATCTGTATAGGTTCAAATGAAGTAAAACCTTAAAACTCAAACTGTTCCTGACAGTGAATCTTCAACCAAGAAGTCTCAAATCTGGTGAACATAGTAAGGCTAGGTAAATGATGACTGCTGCCCAATATCAAAGTAATTTGAAAAAAACTAACTCTTACCCTAACACTCGCTCTAACACTAGCCCTAACCATCACCCTAAAACTATCCCTAACCTGATTAGGGTTTGATCATAGAAGTTCCAAATTTGTGGAGATTAGTGGGGAAAGCTAACAAATGAATCCTGTGAAGTATGAAAGAAATATGACCAAATGACTGGGGGACGTAGTTCAGTACGTGCATATATTCCTGTTGACTCCTAAAGTGCTCTCAGATAACTTTTTTGTTTGTTTGTTTTTTTGCATGCTTCAGCTTTGGGATACTTTCACAAGGAAAGAATCAGAGAGTACTGACAGGGAATTGATTGAGTGTGTGAAGTGTCAATCAGCTAGCACCAGCACTAACACTTTTTGATTTTGAGCTCCATTTCCATTTACCCATAGAGATCAAAATGAAGTGAACCCTTAAAATATACAGTGTTCCTGACAGTGAACACTTGAAATGAGAAGGTCCAAAACTGGGAAACTTAACAAGGGTAAGGAAAAGATGAATACTGCCCAGTATCAAATAAATTTGAACAGATCTAACTGTAAATCTAATGCTAGTTTTGACTATATCCCCATCCCTAATGCTAAGCTGCTTAGAGAACTTATGATCATAGAAGTCCCAAAATTGGGGACATTAGTATGTCGCGACCCCTTGCCCGCAAGGAAGACGCAACTCAGGAATCTTCTTTCAGCAGTTTATTCAGGCCCTTGACAATTCTTCTTCTCCCCCTCGGATGCCCCTCCCAGCCTTAATAAAGCATCTCAAGACCCAATGCGAAGCTGCCACGTGGAGCTTTCTCATAGGGTGGTGAAAATCCATGCGCCAAATCTCCCAAATAAGGAGTTGTTTGTCACAGACCACAGCGGAGCCAGCGCCATCTTGTAATGGCGACCATAGTCTGCAGAAATGGCAGAAGTGGCTCACCACAGTTCCCCCCTTCTGTTTTCTTAAAACAATACAGGCGAGAGTAGAGGTCCTATCCCAATGTGCAGAAGTGGCTGCATAGTATGGCTCAGTCCTAAGGAGGGCCCTTCCCCAGATCTGAGGCCATATCAGCCGACAACTTTTTTCGTGGGGCGGGGCGTGGACGCGTCTAACCTGCATGCAATAGGACATGCTCTCCTTGAGGTCCACGTCAAGGATCACTCAAGTGCAGTGCCTTGCCTCACATCCTGTATCGTGACGATGCTGGATGAAGGGGGATAGCTGAGGCTGAACTGTGGCTGTTTATAACGACAAACAAGTTGACAGCACCCTGAAAGAAAGGCACGGACTTTAAGACGATAGAAAACCACTAGTGTGGAAATCCATCTGCGTGCAATGGCAGTAAGACCAGCAGAGTGCAAGGGCTTTCCAACAGTAAGAGAATAACAAGGAAAGTCATGTCGATCCCAGTGCAATGTTATAATAACTTGGGGTGTAACGACCATGTCAAAGGTTTACTGTTTAAGATGTGCAAGCCAGACTTGAGGTGAGTTGCCATTTTCTAAAGCTGCAAGAGCTTGTATGATCATAGCCTTATCGTGAGCACTGTGGGCCTTAAGGCGACAGAGAAACCACAAACAGAGGAACATACCGAAGCAACACATTGCACCAAAAATGCCTACCCCCACCCATTCCTTAAAAAAGGAAAAGGCAGAGGATAGCCAACTGGTGAATTGACCCAAAGTCACTGGTTCGACACGGGTGCTGTTCAGAACAGCAATGTGAGTTAGTTGAGACTGGATCAAGTCTTCTGCTTCCATGGACCAGGTTCCGGAAAGATACTCTCCGATGATGCGGGAGGCATTTCTGGAATCATTAAATCTGACAGAGGTTATGCATAAATGTGCATGTTGGTCAACACAACCCAAATGTACTAGAACAGACAATTCCTCAACTTGAGCTTGAAGCAGATCTATCCTTTGATTAGCAGCCAGAATCCCAGATAAAATGTGTTGATTAATTCTACTTTGAGATTTAAGTATGGTGGATGTTTGTTGAATAACCTGATTAATAGTGGCAGCAGTTTGAACCTGGCTGGCCATGGCTACTCCAGCTGTAACTGCTGCAGCAGCAGATACCACCACAGCTGTCACTATAGCTGCCGTAATTCCAAAATCTCTACGGGCTCTAATCAGTTCAACAATAGGAAATGACTCTGGATCCGCAGTAACCGGGATTGAGACAAAAGTTGGAATTTTCATAACCACTGCTACAGTCCAAGAACCATTCCAACACTCAGATAAGAGACAGGTAACATTAGAAAAATCCAGCATCCCCCACGAGGTGTCATTAGCCAAAAGGAGCAAGAACGGGGATTGGACACAGACCATTGCAGCGGGCAATGTGGCATTATATAGCAGAGAGTTGAACGAAACAGATGGAAGTATATTACCTCGTTCACTCTCCCTAACAGTGCCAGAAACATTAGCCATCCAGCTTTTGGCTCCCAGCAATTGAGCCAATGCAGAAATATCGGCTGAAGCCCCCTTCTCATTGGAAATCAGCCATTGAAACCAGGACCAACCTACTCCTGTAGAGGAGTTGGCACTGTTGTTAAAGTTATAAATATGCCTCTTAAGAGAGGGGGAAAGGGAGAAACATTTAGCAACTTGATGTTTCTCCCAAGAATGATCCTGACAAGGCGTAAATGTTGGGGGGAAACCAAGATTAGGGGTACAGTAAGAGGAGGCCTTGAAATGAGTGGCATAGTAAGTACTATTAGAAGAAGGAGGCACTGGGATTAGTACCTTGGAGATAATAGCCAAGGTAGTTATGTTTAAAGCAGAGCTATTTGCAGGGGTCCCTAAGCCTGATTGCTTCCCCGAAACTACTTGGCTCAGTATGGCACTGATAATGCTCCCTGAGACCTGACTGGACCGCAATGGGTCCTCCCAGTTAGTCAAATTTTTGGTCTTAAGGCTGATGCAATCAGCGTTTCCAAGGCTGAAACAAAAAACTCCTGTGAGATTAACTTGAGATTGATTAAAAATGCTCTCCATGTCCCCTCTAGGAGAGGCACAGGGAGCAGACATCTCACATGAGGTAGAGAAAAGAGTGGGGAGGACACTAGAATTACCATGAACCGGCATCGGCATTGGCCAAGCCCGTGCCACTGCCCACCACTGCATTGGTGTCGTCTGTGCCATCGGCACCAGCACCAGAACCAGAGAACGTAGCAGAGTGAAGATCCTCATCACGGGATTGCTGTGGTATCTCTTGTTGCTGGTCGGTTGATGTCAAGACTCTTCTTGTCAGGCGTTCAGGGACCCACAACGGTTCCGTGCGATCCTGGGGAAAAGCACATACAGATCCTCGCGCCCATGTCAGCACGGGGTCGGGGCCGTTCCATTGGCCCATAAGAACATCCTTCCACTTAACATAGCCAATCACAGAGGGCTGAGGGGACACATGTCTATTGGCCACAGAGCGACCATGAATATCCAAATTCAAAAAATTAATGGTAAAGAGAGCTAAGGACAGGTGTTCTTTAGGAGTGTATTCAGCTCCTATTCCCCCTGTTTTTTTTTTTTTTTTTGTAAAGTTTCCTTTAAGGTGAGATGAGCATGCTCAACAATGCCTTGTCCTTGAGGATTGTAAGGCAGACCATGAGTAAGTTGCACTCCCATGGTAGAACAAAAGGCTGTAAATTGTCTGCCAGTATAAACAGGTCCATTATCAGTCTTAAGGGATGCAGGAGCACCCCATGCTGCCCATGCTTCTAGGCAATGAGTAATAACATTATGTGCCTTTTCTCCCAATAAAGCAGAAGCATGAATAACTCCAGAGCACGTATCAACAGAAACATGCACATACTTGAGGTTACCAAAGTCAGGTATGTGTGTCACATCCATTTGCCAGACAACCAATGGCTTCAATCCCCGTGGGTTCACTCCATAATTAGGGGGATGAGGAAATGTGACACAATGGGGACATTGTAATACTATCTGACCAGCATCCACTCTTGAAATGGAAAAATGCCTGTGAGCATTAAAGCATTAACATGGAAATTCTGGTGAAATAATTTAGCCCCCTCTAAGGAGGAAGCCAAGCATATCAACTGACCTCTAGTGGCTGAGTCCACACAAGCATTGCCCTGTGATAACGGACCAGGAAGAGAGGTATGAGCCCAGATGTGCATTGGATAAAAAGGAGCAGTGTGGCTACAGATAAGCTGTTGAAGCTGATTAAAGTAAGCAGATACATTATGGGCATTACTAATAGCTCCCATGGCCTCCAGGACTTTTAGTGCTTGTACCACATAGATGGAGTCCGAAATAAGATTAAAAGGAAAAGAACACTGTTTAAAAACCTCAATAACAATTTTGCAGTTCCACCCATTGTGGATTTCCAGGAGCAAATTGATGCTGAACAGGGGGAGAATCATTAATTACATAAGCTCCCATTCCAGACTTGGAACCATCAGTAAAAATATTAACAGCCCCCAGAATTGGATTGGGTGAAGTTACCTTAGGGAAAATGATGGGATGTTCTTTAACAAAATGGAGTAATGGATGGGAAGGGTAATGATTATCAATATCCCCTTGAAACAAGCAACATAGAATAGCCCAGTTGTCTAGAGTAGCACACAAAACATTAAGTTGAGCTTTAGTATAGGGTATAATAAGAGAAGAAGGTGATTGTCCGAAAACTTGAATGCTTTGTTGAATCCCTTTAAGTGCTAACGCTGCAACAGCATCAGGATAGTATTCTAAGGATTATCCTGGGGATACATGTGGGTGGATCCATAGTAAAGGCCCATCTTGCCACAGTAGGCTGCCGCATAGTGGCAAGCACACATAACTGGAAAGGTTTATCACTCTGGAGCCTGCATAGAGTAGCATGTTGTATAGCTTCTTCTACTGTTATAAGGGCTGCTCTAGCCACTTTGGTGAGGCTATGAGGAGAAGCAAGATCTGGATCACCCTTAAGGGTAGCATACAAAGGCTGGAACACACCATTAGGAATATGCAAATATCCCCTTATCCAATTCATATCTCCCAGCAGTTTTTGAAAATCATTTAGAGTTTGGAGATCCTGAGTTCTTATGGTGATTTTTTGTGGTTTTAATTTGTCATACCCAATTATCGCTCCCAAATACTCAATAGAATTTCCCGTTTGAACCTTTTCATGTGCGATATGTAGCCCATATTGAGCTAACAGCTTTACTAATTCTTTATAGGCCTCATTAACTGTCTGCTTTAACTTACCGGCCAATAACACATCATCCATATAATGAATGATCTTGATGGAGGAATACTTATGTCTGAGAGGTGCGAGTGCCTTCCCCACATACATCTGGCACATTGTGGGACTATTAGCCATTCCCTGCAGCAACACTACCCACTCAAACCTTTGATCTGGTTCCTCGTGGTTACACGAGGGAAGGGTGAAAGCAAAACACTGTGAGTCTTTAGGATGCAAAGGAATAGAAAAGAAACAGTCTTTAATGTCAATAGCAATAATATGCCAGCCCTGAGGAACAGAGGAGAGCAGAGGCAGCCCTCTTTGAATGGGCCCCATAAGTTGCATTTGAGCATTAACTGCTCGTAGATCATGCAGTAGGCGCCACTTTCCTGATTTTTTCTTAATAACAAATATGGGAGTATTCCATGGAGAAGTAGAAGGTTGGATGTGACCCAAGTCAAGTTGTTCTTTGAGTAGATCATTGGCTGCTGCCAATTTAACCGAGGGAAGAGGCCACTGAGGCACCCAAACAGGCTCCTCGGTGAGCCATGTTATGGGTATTTGAGCCCCAGTGGCCCCTAGGAAAAACCCAGACCAAATCTGTTAAGCTTTTGATGACCTTGCAGAGGATGCCTACGCCCCTGTAGGTGTTTTCCTAGTCCTAGACCTGGCCTATACCCCATATTTTGCATAATCTGTTGAGACACTGGGGAATAGTCATTACTAAGAGTGAACCCCATGTCTTTCATCAGATCACGGCCCCATAAAGAGATAGGTAAATCAAGTACATAAGGCTGAAAGGTGCCATTGTGTCCTTCCGGGTCCTTCCAAGATAGATGTCTACAGCTGATTTGAGGGGCTTGGGCATATCCAAGTCCTCTCAGGGATTGATCAGAAGTCTGCACTGGCCATCCCTTAGACCAGTCCTTAAGGGCTATGATACTACGATCTGCTCCTGTATCCAGCAATCCCACAATAGATTTACCTTCTATGCTTAATTCCAAAGTGGGGCGATTGCTCATATCTAGGGACAAATAGGCACAATTCCCTCTGGTGGTACCAATCTCACTTCCCATCCGTGACCTTGAGTCAGCAGGGAAGTGATTATGTAAGCCAGGCAAAATTAGTAATTGAGCAATCCGATCCCCTGGAGAGATAGACACAATGCCCCTTGGAGCCTCCAACATAACCTTTACTGCCCCTACAGTATCAGGGCTAATGACTCCGGGAAAGACATGAAGACCTTGTAAGATAGAGGATGCACGTCCAATTAGCAAACCTTCAGTGCCAGGTGGTAAAGGCCCTTTGAACTCAGTTTCCACCAATTGGACTCCCATCTTAGGTGTTAATACGAGTCTGGAGGTGGAACAGATGTCCAATCCCGCGGCACCTGTAGTGGCTCTCCGCGTCTCATGGGATGGCGTAGAGATGGCCATGTCTCAGGTTCGGGTGTGACATTCTCCACTGCCCCATATATTTGTGGGCCCTGGGGTCGGGGGCCCCTTTGGCCGTTTTTTGGCACAGCTGAAATAGGCTGTCCATGGATGTCCCTCACTGATCTACACTCTTTTGCCCAATGCTTCCCCTTTTTACATTTTGGACACAGCCCCGGTTGACAAAGGCCATTGGAAGGGCCACCGTGAGGAGGTCCAGTAAAATTGTCTTTTTTGGGACATTCACGTCTGAAATGACCGGGTTGACCACAATGGAAGCATGTTCCGGCACCAGGACTGCCCCCTTTTGCAATCCGAAGGACAGCAGCTGCAAGACCTCCGTTAGTTAAAGGTCCTCCAATCTCTCTACACACTTTCATCCATGCTTCTATGCCCTTATTTTTATAAGGAGTGATTGCCGCTTTACATTCCTTGGTGCATTGCTCAAAGACCAATTGCTTGATAAGGGTCATGGCTCTATCAGGATCCCCAAAAATCTTTCCAGCAGCATCCACCATTCTTGCTACAAAATCTGAAAAGGGTTCTGTAGGGCCTTGTAGAATCTTGGTCAAATTACCAGACACCTCTCCTCTATTTGGAAGCGACTTACATGCCCGAATGCAAATGTTGTTAATTTGATCATATGCCTCAAGAGGAAATCCTGTGTGTTGATTTGCAAATCTACCCTGCCCCAAAAGCATATCCTTGTCCCAATGGGGGTGTCCCGCCTCATGGTTTGGGGCAGCCTGCTCTATTGTGCCCTCTAGCACAAATGCTCTCCAGTCCAAATATTTACCTGGGGAAACACAAGCCTGAACAAGGCTAGCCCAATCAGAGGGAGTCATGCAGTATCTAGACAGACTCTCCACTTGAGTTAGTGTGAAGGCGGCATCCACCCCATAAGTGCGCACAGACTCCGCCAGGGTCTTCACAATTTTAAAATCTAAGGGTTCATGGAATCTTCCCCTATTGTCATCCTGAAAAACTGGATAAGAAAGACCCATCTCAGCGTTAATGGCCCTCCATGTTTGGGCATGGAAAGCTCTCCCTGAAACATGCCCACCATACGGCGGTGGATACGGGGGATCGCTTTTCTTGAGCCCCTGTTTATTTCTGTTCCCTTCTCCTATAGCTAAACTCTCTAGCTGACGAGACAGCCTCCCGAGCTCTTCCTCCTCATCCTCCTCTTCCTCTGACCCACTTTCACATGGGGGTGTGCGCAGCGTACTGAGATCTGGATACAATCGTCTCCTCCCCTGTTTCACGCTCCGCATACTCCCATCCTCCTGAGGCACCTCACTTCTTGCCATCTCCGATTTCTGCTCATGTAATTGCTCTAGAACTTCCTGTCTTTAGTAAGTGCTTCCTGACATCTGCCATCTGTAAGGCAACTACGGACCATTTTCCAAAGGGGTATCACCCCACCCTCTAATATGCCCTGCTCAGAAGCAAAGTCAAGATCTTTGCCTAATTTATCCCAACTAGGTACAGTAAGGCTGCCCGAAAATGCAAACCACGGTGCAGTGATATCTATCTTCTGTAAAAATCTCTGTAAAGTACTATGTTTCACTTCCAGGCCCTTGGAACGTAACAGGCCATCTTGGGCCAGGAGAAGCAGACTTGAAGATGCGGCACCCATGACACAACAACAAAAGAAGCACAAAAAACAAAAGCGAAATGACACAACAAAAGAAACACAGAAAACAAAAGCGAAAGTAGAAGCGAAAGTACACAGTGCAGCTGCAATAAAATGTAATGCTCTCTCTTTCTTTACAGAGGAGCTGCCCTGCTTTGGTCACAGATCCCACTTATTGGGACTAACCCCGCTTTGATCGTGGATCCCACTTACCTGGGACTAACCAGTGCACCACCCTTGACCACTGAAAGTTCTGGATCCCGGGTTTCGGCACCACTTGTCGCGACCCCTTGCCCGCAAGGAAGACGCAACTCAGGAATCTTCTTTCAGCAGTTTATTCAGGCCCTTGATATATCTTCTTCTCTCTCTCGGATGCGCCTCCCAGCCTTAATAAAGCATCTCAAGCCCCAGTGCGAAGCTGCCACGTGGAGCTTTCTCATAGGGTGGTGAAAAACCATGCGCCAACTCTCCCAAATAAGGAGTTGTTTGTCACAGACCACAGCGGAGCCAGCACCATCTTGTAATGGCGACCATAGTCTGCAGAAACGGCAGAAGCGGCTCACCACATTTGTAGGTCAAGCTAGTAGATGATCCTGCACAGTATCAGAGAAATATGACCAAATAATTGGGGAGGTATTTCAATATATTTATATTTCCCTCTTTCTCCTAAAGTGCTCTTGGATAAACTTGCTTTTCATGCTTCAGCTTAGAGCTATATTCACAAGGAACAAACCAGAGAGTGCCCACAGAGAACTGATTGAGTTTGTGAAGTTTGAAGCAGCTAGCACCAACCCTGTTTGATTTCTAGCTCCAATTCCATTTTGGTAAAAATGAAGTGAAACCTTAAAATAAAAACTGTTCCTGAAAGCCAACCATTGAATCTTGAAGGCCCACACGTGGGGAGCCTACTAAGGATAGGTCAATGTTGAATCTGGTACAGTATCAAAGTAATCTGACCAAAAAAATTCAAAGCTCTTTCAGTACATGTGTATTCTGCTTGCTCCAAAATCACTCAGAGATAAAGCTGTTTCTTTCTACTTCAGATTAGTGCTACTTCCACAGGAAACAAACCAGACAATCCTCACTGAGAACTGATTGAGTGTGTGATGATTCAAGCAGCTAGCCCAAACCCTGGTGATTTCCAGCTTCATTTCCATTCACCCCTACAGGGCAAAAAGAAGAGAAACATGAAAATTGAAACTGTTCCTGAAAGCAAACCCTTTATGTAGGAGGCCCAAACATTTGGAGTATAGTCAAAATAGGAAAAAGATGAATCCTGCAGATATCATAGAAATTTGAAAACAAAACTAACTCTAACCCTAACACTAGGTCTAATCCTAGTGCTAACACTAACCCTAACACTAACCTTAACCTGTTTAGTGTCCCTTTGATCCTAGAAGTCCCACACTTGTGGAGCCAAGTGGGGAAGGCTAACAGATGAAGCTTTCACAGTATCAAAGAAATCTGACCAAATAATTGGGGGAGGTAGTTCAGTTATGCATATTTCCATTTTCTCCTAAAGTGCTCTCACATAAAGTTGCTTTGCATGCTTCCACTTAGGGCTACTTTCACAAAGAATAAACCAGAGAATGCCCATAGAGAACTGATTGAGTGTGCCCACTGAGAACTGATTTGTGAAGTTTCAAGCACCTACTACCAACCCTGTTTGATTTCCAGCTCAATTTTCATTCACACCAATAAGCCATAATGAAGGAAAATCTTAAAATACAAACAGTTCCTAACAGCGAACCATTGAACCAAGAAGGCCCAAACCTGTGGAGCATAGTAAGGCTAAGTAATAGATGAATCTTGCCCAATATCATAGAAATTTGAATAAAACTAGGGCTACGCTGGAGCTCTCTGTGCAGATGGAAGGCTCGGCTGTGTGGTTGCTCTTGGCTCATTCGGAAGTCGGAAGTCTCAGCCGCGAAAGAGCTCTCTGCATAGATGGAAGTCTCGGCTGCGCATGTGCTCTCAGCTCAGGGGGATGTCTCAGCCGCATTTGAGCTCTTGTTGCAGAAGGAAGTCTTAGCTGCGGGTTTGCTCTGGGCTCAGACAGAAGTCTTGGCCATGGAGACGCTCTGGGTGCAGAGATTAGGTGGCACAGAACACAGAGGCTTTGCTTGTGCTTCACCATGCCAAGAGCTGGACATGGCCGAAGGTCACGCCAGAACCACCCACCTCACCAAACACCCTACACAAGTATCAAATAGAATCCATCTTGGAAAACCTTACTCACCATATATCAGTGGCCTTGGCTACCAGCTCGGTTCTGCAGCTGCTCAGGCACCCGGTTTCCAACTCCCCTGTCTCCAGCTGTGATAACTCAAGATTTTTCTCACAAGCTTTTTTTTTTTTTTTTTTTTTGGTGGTGGGTCATAGCTATCAATGCAGAACAGCAACTGTACAGGTACCTGGATTCCAACTCAGAGACTAAGAGTAGGGAGGCTCCAGGTAGAAGCTCAAGCCCTCTCAAACTGGCTACTTCCACCACCCTTAGTATTCTCCTCTACCCTTCCCCCTCTGGCCCTCACAATCTCAACATACATGAAACCAAGAACTTTGCATGAAATTGGAATTTAAGAACTGAATCACCAGAATTGTTTCATATAGAGGAATTGCATAGGCCCATCTCACCCCCATTTATTTTATATTATTTTCATTATCCCTCTCTTTCTTTCTTGTTTGTTTTTCTTCTTTTCTCTTCCTTCCTCTATCCCACTTGCAACCTCCAAACTTTTACTATTTATACATAGGGTAATTTAATGAATACAGATAAGGAATTTGAATTTATATATTCTTCCATAAATTACCCCTGTCTATTCATTACAGTTCTCCTCCAATTTGCTAAGATAGATTAATCTAATACCCTCACTCCTTTCCACCTTAACATAGCATCCTACCCCTGACCCTCTGTTGTCTATACACCACCAGAAATGGTATGCCTTTTAGGAAACTAATGACTATATTCTACATAATAATTGAAGCCAACCTTTGTAGACATAGAATCTAAATATAAATGTGTTTATAATTGTTAGGCTTAGCCTTTGGGTTAGGGTTAGATTTAGAGTTAGGATTTGATCTATGGTTAGGGCTAGGACTAAGGATAGGGCAAGGGTTAGGACTAGGTTTAGGGTTAGGGTTAGGGTTATAGTAAGGGATATGGTTAGAACTAGTGATAGGCTAGTGTGAGAGTTAGAATTAGTCATAGGGCTAGGGCTAGGGTTATGTTTAGGGATAGGGCTAAATTAGGGCTAGGGTTAGTGTTAGGTTTAGACTTCATATTAGGGTTAAAGTTAGGGTTACATGTAGGGTAAGGGAGTGGGTTATAGCTTAGTTTTAGGCTAGGGTGAGAGTTAGTATAAGGGTTAGGCTAGGGTTATGGTTAGGGTTATGATTAAGGCTAGGCTTAGGCCTAGAATGAAGGCTAGTGTTTGTGTTAAGTTTAGGGCTAGTATTAGGGCTAGGGCTAATGCCAGGTCTAGGGTTCCAGTTTAGAGATAGATTTAGTGTTAGGTTTATGGCTTCGTCCAGTGTAAGGGTTAGGTTTAGGGTAAGGGTTAGGTTTAGAGCTAGGGTTATTATTAGGGTCAGGTTCAAAGTTAGGGTTTGGTTTCTGTTAGAAGTAAGGCTTAGGGCTTGAATTAACATTAAGTTTAGGGTTAGGGTTAATGACAGAGTTAAGTATAGGGTTTAGATATGGTTTAGTGTAATGGATAGAGTTAAGGTTAGGCCTAATGTTTAGCATAAGGGTTAGGGTTATCATTAGGGTAATGGATAGGGTTAGACCTAAGATTAGGGCCAGGGATATGTATAGGATTAGGGCTTTTGTTTAGGTTAGGGGTAGGTTTAAGTTAAAGGCTAAAGTTAGATTTAGGACTCAGATTAAGGCTAGGTTCTGTGTTAGGTTAGGTATAGGGTTAAGGCTACTGGTAATGCATTAAGTAAGGTTATGATTAGGGATAGTGATAGGGTTAGTTTTAGGGCTGGGTCTAGTGTTAGGGTTAGGTTTATGCTTATGACAATATTTAGTGCTAGATTTAGTGTTAGGTCAGAGTCAGTGTCCATATTACTTTTCAGGTTAGATTTAGGACTGGAATTAGAGATAGGTGTAGGGCTAGGTGTAAGGTTAGGGTTTGGTTTAGGTTAAGGGTTAGGATTAGGGCTGTGACTCGGTTTTGTTTTAGGGATAGGGGTAAGGTTAGGGCTACTTTTAAGATTAGTGTTAGGGTTAGGGCTAGTGTTAGTGTGAGGTTTAGGCTTAGGTTTAAGGTTAGATTTAGAGTTAGGTTTAGATCTAGGGTTTGAGCTAGGGTGAAGGATAGGGCTAGGGTTAGGGCTAAGTTTAGGGCTAGGTTTAGTGTGATGACAAGGGATTGGTTTAGAACTCAGTATAGGGCTAGGGGAGAGTTAGAGTTATTCTTAGTGCAAGGTTTAGTGTTAGGGTTAGGCGTAGGGTTAGGGCTAGGGTTAAGGTTAGGTTTAGGGTTAGGGTTAGGTTTAGGGTAAGGGTTGGGGTTACAGCTAGTTTTATGGCTAGGGTGAGGGTTTTAATTAGGGGAAAGGTTAGGTTTATGATTAAGCTTAAGTTTATGTCTAGGATGTGGGCTAAGTTTTGTGTTAGGGTTAGGAGTAGGATTAGAGCCAGCGCAAATTCAGGTCTAGGGTTACAGTTAGGGATAGTTTAGGGTTAGGTTTATATCTATGTCTATTTTAAGTGTTAGGTTTATGGTTAGGGTCAAGTTTAGAGCTAGGGGTATTATTAGGGTTAAGGTCGGTTTTAGGGTTTTTTTTTAGGTTAAGGTTTAGGTATAGGGCTCCAATTAGCAATATTGTTAAGGATAGGGTAATGATAGTTTTAGGTTTAGGGTTCAGGTTAAGCGTAGGGTAATTTATAGGATTAAGATTAGGTATAGGATTAAGGTTTGGTTTAGGGTTAGCATAAGGGTTAGGGTTATCATTAGAGTAATGGATAGGTTACAGCTAGGGTTAGGGCTAGGGTTATGCTAAGGATTATGTCTAGGCTTAGGCTTAGGCTTAGGGTTAGGGCTATGGTTAGGATTAGGATTAGCTTTAGGTTAAAAGTATGGTAGACCTTGGATTAGGGCTAGGTTTTGCAATAGGTTAGGGATACAGCTAATGTAAGAACTTGTTATGAGTCAGGCTAATTTTAGGGTTAATGTTAGGGCTATGTGTAGTTTTAGGGTTAGCTTTAGGGTTGGGGTGGTGTTTAGAGCTAGGGTTACTGTTAGTGTCAGGGTCAGTGTTCAGGTTAGTCTTATGGTTAGAATTAAAGCCAGAATTAGGTCTAGGGGAAGAGTTAGTGTTTGGCTTAGGCTAAGGGTTATTGTTAGGGCTATGTCTAGGTTTTTCATTAGGTCTATGGTTCGCATTATGGCTGGATTTATGATTAGGTTTAGGTCTAGGGCTAGTGTTAGGGTTAGGTTTAGGTATAAGGTTACTGGAAGGACTACTGTTAGGGTTCAGTTTAGGCTTAGGTTCAGGTTTAGACCTACGATTAGTTTTAGGGTCAGAATAAGGGTCAGGGTTAGGGTTAGGATTTGGGTTATATTTAGAGCTAGAATGAGTGCTAGTGTTAGGACTAGTAATAGGGTTAGGGTTTGTGATAGGTTAAGGATTAGGGTTAGCATTAGGGTTAGGGTTTGGCTTAGGATTAGGGATAGGGTTAGAGCTGGGGTTAGGGCTTGGAATAGGCAAGGGTTAGGTTAAAGCTAGGTTTAGGGCTCGGATCAGGGATAGTTTTTTGTTAGGTTTAGGGCTAGGCAACGGGTAATGTAACAACTAGGGTTACAATTAGGGTGAATTTTTTTGGTGTTGTTTAGGAGTTAAACCTCTCGTGTTAGGATTAGGTTTAAGGTTAGGGTGATATTTAGAACGAGTGTTAGTGTTAGGTTAATAGTCAGGGTCAGAGTTAGTCAAAACTAACTAGTTAGGGTTAGGACTCCAAATAAGGCTAGGGTTATTGTAAGGGTTTGGCTTAAGGTTAGGGTGGTGTTTACAGCTAGGATGAGTGTTAGGATATGAGTCAGAGTCAGAGTTAGTATTAAGGTTAAGGTTAGGACTCGAATTAGGGCTAGGGTTAGGTCTAGGTGTAGTATTAGGATTTGGTTTAAATTAAGGTTTAGTGTTAGGGCTATTACTCGGTTTTGTTTTACTGCTAGGGTTAGGGTTAGGGCTAGTTTCATGATTAGTGTTAGGGTTAGTGCTAGCATTAATGTTAGGCTTAGGCTTAGAGTTAGTGTTAGAGTTGGAGTTAGTGTTAGATCTGGGGTTAGGAATAGAAATAAGGATTAGGAAGTGTTATGGCTAGGTTTATGGCTATGTTTAGGGCTAGGGTTAGGGTTATGTTAAGGGATATGGTTAGAACCAGGGATAGGGAGAGTGTGAGAGTTAGAGTTAGTCTTAGGGCTATGGTTAGTGTTAGAATTAAGGATAGGGTTAAATTAGGGATAGGATTAGGGCTAGGGTTAGTGTTCAGCTTAGGTCTAGTGTTAGGGTTAGGATTAGGATTAAGTTTTGGGTAAGGGAGGTGTTAAGTGGGATGGTGAGGGTTAGAATTAGGTTAGGACTATGGTTAAGGTTAGGGTTATGATTAGGGCTAGGTTTAGGGCTAGGATGAGGGCTAGGGTTTGTTTTAGGGTTAGGGCTAGGATTAGGGCTAGGGCTAATATCAGGTCTTGGGTTATGGTTAAAGATAGTTTTAGTGTTAGGTTTATGGCTACAGGTAGTGTAAGGGTTAGTTGTAGCGTTAGGGTCAGGTTTAGAGCTAGGACTATTTTTAGAGTCAGGGCCTGGTTTAGAGTTTGGGATAGGTTAAGTTTTAAAGTTAGGGCTCAAATTAGCATTAGGGTTAGTGTTAGGTTAATGATAGGGTTAGGTTTAGAATCTAGATTTGGGTTAGGGTAATAAAATGGGTTAGGATTAGGTATAGGGTTAGGTTTAGGACTATGTTTATCATTAGAGTTAGGGTTATGTTTATTGCAATGGATAGGGTTAGAAGTAGGGTTAGGGATAGGGTTATGCTTATGATTAGGGCTATGGTTAGTGTTAGGATTAGGGTTAAAACTTGAGTTATGGCTCTGATTAGGACTAATATTTGTGTTAGTGCTAGAGTTAGGGTTATGGTTAATGTAAGTACCGGGGTTATGTATAGGGCTAAATTTAGGGTTAGGGTTAGGGCTATGTATAGTGTTATGTTTAGGTTTAGGATTAGGTTTATGTTTAGAGCTAGGATTAGTGTTACAGTCAAAGTGAGGTTCAGAGTTAGTTTTAGTGTTCAGATTAAAACTCAAATTAGGGTTAGGTTTAGAGTTACGGTTTGGTTTAGGTTAAGGTTTAGGGTTAGGGCTATGGTTCAGTTTTGTTTTAGGGCTAGGGTAGGGTTAGGGCTAGTTTTAGGGTTAGCATTAGGGTTAGTGCTAGTGTGAGAGTTAGAGTTAGTGATAGGGCTAAAATTAGATTTAGGGTTTGGGATAGGGTTAAATTAGGGCTAGGATTAGAGCTAGGGTTAGTGTTTAGCTAAGGCCTAGCGATAGGGATAGGGTTATGTTTATATTTAGGATAAAGAATGGCATTATATCAAGGTTTAAACGTAAGGTGAGGGTTAGAGTTAGGGTTAGGCCTAGGGTTGGAGTTAGGGTTATTATTAAGGCTAGGTTTAGGGCAAGGATGAGGGATAGTGTTCAATTTAGATTCAGGGCTAGGATTAGTACTAGGGCTAATATCAGGTCTAGGGTTATGGTTAAAAATACTTCTAGGGTTAGGCTTATGGCTACGTCTAGTGTAAGGGTTAGGTTGCGGGTAAGGGTCAGGTTTAGAGCTTGAGGAATTATTAGGATTAGGATTTGGCTTAGGTAAGTGTTTAGGTTTACGGCTCAAATTAGCATTAGGGTTAGTGTTAGGGTATAGTTAGGGTTTGTTTTAAGGTTCAGATTTGGTTTAGGTAATTGATCTGGTTAGCATTAGAGATAGGGCTAGGGTTAGGCTTAGGGTTAGCATTAGGGTAAGGGTTATGATTAGGGTAAATGATAGGGTTAGAACTAGAGTTATGGTTAGGAATATTCCTTCAGTTAGAGTTAGAGTTAGTGTTAGAACTAGGTTTAGGGTTAGGATAAGGGTTATGTTTAGCATAAAGTTTAGGTTTTGAGCTAGGTTTAGGGCTAGGTTTAAGGTTAAGTCTACGGATAGGATTAAGGTAGGTTTAGGGTTAGGATAGTGTTTTGAACTAGGATGAGTGTTAGGATATAAGTCAGGTACAGGGTTATTTTTAAGATTATTATTAGGGCTTGAATTAGGGCTAGGGTTAGATATAGGAGTAGTACTAGGGTTTGGTTTAAGTTAAGGTTAGTATTAGGCCTGTTGCTCGGTTTTGTTTTAGTGCTGTGATTAGGGTTAGGGCTAGTTCTATAATGAGCTTTAAGGTTAGGTATAGGGTTATGGTTATGTTTAGGATTAAGACTAGATTTAATGATAGGATTAGGGCTAGGTTTTGTGAAAGGTCTAGGGCAACAATTAGGGCCAGGACTAATGTCAGGTATAGGTTTATAGTTAGTGTTATTTTTAGGGTTAGGTTTATGGCAAAGTCAAATTAAAGTGTTACGTTTAGGGAAAGGGTCAGATTAAGAGCTAGGGTATTATTAGGGTCAGGGTCAGGCTTTGGGTTTCGGTTAAGTTTTAGTGTTAAGGCTCAAATTAGCATTAAGTTTAGAATTAGGGTTAAGGTAATGGATAGTGTTAGGTTTAGGATTAGGTTTGGTTTAAGGTAATGGATATGATTAGGTTTTGTGATAGGTTTAGGGTTAGGCCTAGGGTTAGCATTAGGGTTATAGTTATCATTAGGGTAATTTATAGGTTTAGACCTAGGTTTAGGGCTAGAATAATGGTTAGGATTAGGGCTAGTGTTAGCGTTAAGGTAAAGGTTAAGGCGAGGGTTACACTTAGGATTAGGTTTAGGGTACGATCTAGTATTTGAGCTAGGATTTTTGCTATGGCTAAGATTAATTTATGGTTTGGTCTAGGGTTATGGTCATGGTTTGCGTAACGGTTAGGGCTAGGGTTATCATTAGGGTTAGGATAATAGGTTTAGATGTCAGGTTAAAGATAGTTTTAGGTTTAGTTTAGCGTTAGGTTTAGGATTAGGATTAGGGTTAGCATTAGAGCTATCTTAGGTTTAGGGTTAGGGTTAGGTTCACTGTTAGTTCTAGGGATGGATTATGTTTAGGGTTAGGGTAGGTTTAGCTTTAGGTCTAGTGTTATCATTAGGGTTAAGTTTAGGGTTACGGTATTGGTATGGTGCGAACTAGGATTAGGACTAGGGTTACGGTTAGGATTAGGGCAGTGATTAGGGTTAGGTTTAGGGTTAGTTTAAGTGTAAGGATTAGGGATTGAGCTAGATTTATGGCTAGGTGATGGTTAGGGTTACAGTCTGGGCATGGTAGGGTTAGGATTACGTTTCGGGCATTTTTAGCATTAGTTTCAGGGTTATGTTTAGTGTAATGGATAGAGTTAGAGCTAAGGTTTGGGCTATGGTTACAGTTAGGTTTAGGGCTAGAGTTAGGATGAGGTTTAGGGTTTGGGCTAGTGTTATCGTTAGGTAAGGTTTAGGGTTTGAACTATGTTTAGGCCTAGAATGAGTGTTAGGGTTATGGTTAGGGCTAGGTTTAGGGTTAGGGTTATGCTTAGGGTTCAGTGTAGGGCTGTAATTTGGGCTAGATTTTTGTGTGAGGTAGGGCTAGTTTAGGTATATGGGTAATGTAAGAGCTAGAGTTATGGTTATGGCTATATTTTGAGTTCGTCTAGTGTTAGGGTTAGTTTTTGGGTTATGATAATGTTTAGAGTTATGGTTTTTGTTAGGGTAAGTGTGAGTGTTTAGATTAGAATTAGGTTGCGGTTTAGGTCCAGAAATGAGGACTAGGGTAGTTTTAGGGGTAGAGTTAGTGTTTGGTTTAGTTTAAGAGTTATTGTTAGGGCTAAGGCTAGGGTTATGGCTATATTTAGAATTAGGTTTAGGTCTATGGCTAGTGTTAGTGTTAGGTTTAGTGTTAGGGTTACTGGTAGGGCTAGTGTAAGTTTTTAGATAAGGGTTAGGGTCAGGTTTAAACCTAAGTTTATAGTTAGGATCAGAATAAGCGTCAGCATTAGGTTTAGGGTTTGGGTTAAGTTTAGAGCTAGAATGAGGGTTAGGATTAGGACTAGTAATAGACTTAAGGTTTGGGGTAGGCATAGAATTAGGGTTAGGACTAGGGTAGCAATAGGGTGAGGGTTTGACTAAGTGTAAGAAATATGGTTAGAGCTAGGATTAGGACTAGGGATAGGGTTAAGGTTAGGGCCAGGGTTATTGTTAGGGTTAAAACTAGGGTTAGGCCTGGGCTAGGTTTTGTGTTAGGTTTAGGGCTATGGCTAATTAAAGAACTGGCATTATGATTAGGGCTAGTTTTAGGGTTATGTTTAGGTTGAGGTCTAGTGTTAGGATTAGGTTTAGGGATAGGGTGATGTGTAGAGCTAAGGTTAGTGTTAAGGTCAGAGTCAGGGTTAGTATTAGTTCTATGGTTATAGTTAGGACTCGAATTAGAGTTAGGGTTAGGGCTAGGTGTAGGGTTAGGGTTTGGTTTAGGTTAAGTTTAGGGTCAGTGCTATGGCTCGGTTTGGCTTGAGGGCTATGTCTAGGGTTAGAGCTAGTTTCAAATTAGCATTAGGGTTAGATCTAGTGTTAAGGTGTGGTTTTGGGTTAGGGTTAGGGTTAGGTTTTGGGTAAAGTTTTTGGCTAGAATTAGGGTTATGGTTAGGGTTAAAGGTAGTGTTAGGGCTCCACTTAGGGGTAGGTTTTGGGTTAGGTTAGTGCTAGATTTATGGCTACAGCCAATGTAAGAACTAGGGTTATGATTAGGGTTAGGGTTAGGGCTAGGTCTAGGGTTAGGTTTAGGTTTATGTTTTGTGTGATGTTTAGAGGTAGGGTTAGTGTTAGGGTCAGAGTCAGGGTCAGGGTTTGTTTTAGGTTTAGGGATAGGACTCGAATTAGGGCTAGTTTAAGGCTAGTTATAGACTTAGGATTTGGTTTTTATGTTCAAGGTTAGGGTTAGGGCTAATGTATAGGCAAGTGATAGGATTATGGTAAGGGATAGGGTTAGAACTAGAAATAGGACTCAGGCGAGAGTTAGAGGTAATCTTAGGGCTAGGGTTAGGTTAGGTTTAGGGCTAAATGGGCTAGGATTAGGTCTAGAATTTGTAGTAGGGTTAGGCCTAGTTTTAGGTTTAGGGATAGGTTTAGGTTTAGGGGAAATCATGGGGATAGAGCTGGTTTTAGGGCTAGTTCAGAGGTTAGAATTCGGTTAGGGCTAGTGTTATGGTTTTGTTTAGTAATAAGGCTAGGTTTAGGGCTAGGATGAGGGCTAGGGTTTGTTTTAGGGTTATGGCAAGAATTAGGGCTAGGGCTAGTGTCAGGTCTAGCCTTACATTAGGGATAAATTAAGGGTTAGATTTATGGCTAGGTCTAGTGTAAGGGTTCGGGTTAGGGTAAGGGTCATGTTTAGAGCTAGGGGTATTATTAGGGTAAGAATTAGTTTTCAGGTTTTGTTTAGGTTATGGTTTAGGTTTAGAGCTTGAATTAGCATTAGGGTTTGGTTAGGATAATGATAGGTTTGGGTTTAGGGTTCATGTTAAATCTAGGGTAATTGATAGGGTTATAGTTTGCAAAAGGGTTAGGGTAAGGCCTAGGGTTAGCCTTAGGGTTATGGTTGTGCTTAGAATAATGGATAGGGTTAGGGATAGGGTTATGGATTGTATTAGGGCTAGAGTTAGGTTTAGGCCTATGGTTAGGGTGAGGTTCAGGTTTAGGATATGGTTTAGAGTTTGAGCTAGGGTTAGCACTAGGGCAAGTGTTAGGTTTTTGGGTTAGGTCTAGGTTATAGTTACAGTTAGGGTGAAGGTTAGTGTTAAGGTTAGGGCTAGGGTTATCATAAGGTTTAGGGTATTGGATTGGGTTTGATTTTGTTTTAGGTTTAGGGTTAGGGTTAGGTTTTGGCTTAAGGTTAGGTTTAGCGTAATGGTTAGGGTATGATCAGGGGTTACCTCTATGGCAAGGGTTAGGTTTATGGTTATGTCTAGAGTTAGGGTAGATTTAGGGTAATGGCTAGGGTTATCATCAGGGTTAGGGTTAGGGTTAGGGTAATGGGTAGGTTTAGAACGAGGGTTAGGGCTAGGGTATTATTAAGGTTAGGGTTAGAGTTAGGGTAATATGTAAGCTTAGGACTAGTGTTAGGGATAGCACTAAAGGTTAGTATTAGGGCTAGGGTTTAGGTTAGGTTTAGGTTTAGGCCATGGGTTAGTGTTAAGTTTAGGTTAAGTTTAAGGGTTAGGGATTGAGCTGGTGTTTGGACTAGGATGAGGATTAGAGTTAGAGTCAGTGTGAGGGTTAGGGCTAGGGTTAGCATTAGGGTTAGGGTTAGGGTAATGGATAGAGTTAGAGGTAGGTTTTGGCGTATGTTGATGGCTACTTTCAGGGTTACTGTTATGGCTATGTCTAGTGTTAGGGTTATGTTTTTTTGTTAGGATAAGTTTTATAGCTAAGGTTTGTGTTATTGTAAGGGTCAGTGTTTGGTATAGGGTTAAGTTTATTGTTAGGGCCAGCGTTTGGTCTATGGTTTGGTCTAGTGGTAGGGTTAGTGTTTGGGTTAGGTTAAGCGTGATTATTAGGGCTAGGACTAAGTTTTTGTTTAGGGCTAGGCATTGAGTTATCACTAGATAGAGGATTAAGTGTGGTCTAGGTCTAGTGTTAGGGTAAGGTTTAGTTATAGGGTTACAGGTAGTGCCAATATTAGGGGTCAGTTTAGGTTTAGGGTCAGGTTTAGACATATGGTTAGTGTTAGGGTCAGAATAAGGGTCAGGGTTAGGGTTAGGGTTTGGGATAGAGATAGAGCTAGACTGAGGATTAGGGTTAGAAGTAGTAATAGAGTTAGGTTTTACGTTAGGCTAAGAATTAGGTTTAGGACTAGGGTAGCTATAGGTTTAGAGTTTGGCTTAGGGTTATGGATGGGTTATTGCTAGTATTAGGGCTAAGGTTAGGGTTAGGGTTAGGTTTAGAGCTATGGTTAGGTTTAGGGTTAGGGTTAAAGCTAGGGTTAGAGTTTGGATTAGGGCTAGGCTAGGTTTTGTGTTAGCTTTAGGGATATGGCTAATATAAGAACTAGGGTTATAATTAGGGCTAGTTTTAGGGTTAGTGTTTCGTCTAGGTTTAGTGTTTGGTTAGGTTTAGGATTAGGGTTATGTTTAAGGTAATGGATAGTTTAGGGTTAGTGAATGCGTTAGGGTTAGGCCGAGGGTTAGTATTAAGTTTAGGTTTAGGGTTAGGGTAATGGATTGAGTTTGAGCTAGGTTTAAGGCTAGAGTTATGGTTACTGTTAGTGTTAGGGTTAGTGTTAGGTTTAGGGTTATTGTAAGGATTAAATTTAGGGTTAAGTTTAGGGTAAGGGTTAGGACTTGGTTGAAGTTTAGAGTTAGGGTTAAAGCTAGGGGTGGCGCTCATTTTATAGTTAGATTTTTTGTTACATTAGGTCTAGTGTTAGGGATACAGCTAATATAAGAACTAGGGTTATGATTAAGGCTAATTTTAGGGTTACAGTTAGGGCTAAGTCCAGTTTTATGGTTAGGTTTAATTTCAGGGTGATGTTTTGAGCTAGGGTTAGTGTTAGCTTCAGAGTCATGGTCAGGGTGAGTTTTAGGTTTGTGGATAGGACTCAAACTAGGGGTAGGCTTAGGGCTAGATGTAGGGGTAGGATTTGGTTTAGGTTAAGGTTTAGGGTTAGTTCTACATCTCATTTTCTTTTAGGGCTAAGGCTAAAGGTAAGAGTAGTTATACGATTAATGTTAGTGTTATTGCTAGTGATATGGTGAGTATAGCCTTAAGGGTACATTTAGAGTTATGGTTAATTTTAGGGTTAGGGCTATGGCTAGGGTTGGGGCTAAGGTTAGGTCTAGTGTTTGGGTTATGGTAAGGGACATGGTTAGAACTAGGAATAGAGCTAGGGCAATAGTTAGAGTTAGTCTGAAGTAAAGGGTTAGTGTTAAGTTTAGGGCTAAATTAGGGCTAGGAATATGTCTAGGATTGGAGTTAGGGTTAGGACTAGGGTTAGGACTATGTTTAAGATTAGGCTTATGGTTAGGTTTAGGGGAAGGGATGGGGTTATAGGTAAGTTTAGGGCTAGTGCAATGATTAGAATTAGGTTTAGGTCTAGGGTTAGGTTTGTGTTAGAATTAAGGCTAGATTTGGTGTTAGGATGAGGGCTAGGGTTTGTGTTAGGGTTAGGGAAAATTTTAGGGATAGGGATAATGTCAGGTTTAGGGTTAGGGCTAGGGATAGTTATAGGGTTAGTTTCATGGCTAGGTCTAATGTTAGGTTTAGGGTAAGGCCCATGTTAAGAGTAAGGTGTATTTTTAAGGACAGGGTCAGGTTTCGGGTTTGTGTTAGGTTATTTATTAGGGTTAAGGCTCAAATTAGCGTTAGGGTTAGAATTAAGGTTAGGTTTATGGATAGGATTGGGTTTAGGATTCAGGTTAAGATTAGGGTAATTGGTGGGATTAGGGTTATTGATAGGGTTAGGGTTAATCCTAGGGTTAGCATTTGGGTTAAGGATATTGTTAGGGTAATGAATAGCATCAGAGCTAGGTTTAGTTCTAGGGTTTAGAATAGTATTAGGGCTAGAGTTACAGTTAGGGCTAGGGCTAGGGTGAGGATTTGGGTTGGGTTTAGGGTACAGGTTAGGTTTTGAGTTAAGGTTAGTGCTAGGATGAGGGTTAGGTTTAGGATTATGTCTAGGGTTAGATTTAGGGTTAAGGTGAAGGTTAGTGTTAGGGTTAGGGCTAAGGTTATCTTTAGAGTTAGGTTAATGGACAGGGTTGGATGTCATGTTAGGGTTAGTGATAGCTTTAGGTTTAGGGTTAGTGTTAATGTTAGGGCTAAGATTATCATTTGTGTTAGGGTAATGGAGAGGGTTAGATGCCAGGTTAGGGTAAGGGGTAGTTTTAGGTTTAGGATTAGTGTTAGGGTTTGGGCCAGGGTTAGTGTTAGAGTAAGGGTTAGGGTTTTATCTAGGGTTAAGGCTACGATGAGGGTTAGGTTTATGGTTAGGTCTAGGATTAGGTTTACAGTTAAGATTAGAGCTAGGGTTATCATTAGGTTTAAGGTTCAGTTTAGGGTAATGGATAATTTTAGAGATAGTATTAGGGCTAGTGTTAACATTATGATTAGGGCTAGGATTAGCATTAGGTTTAGGGACAGGGCATGGGTTATGTTTAGGGTTCGGTTTTGGGTTTTATCTAGGGTTAGGTTTAAGACGAGGGTTAGGGTTAGCATGAGGGTTAGGCTTAAGGTAAGTGATAAGGTTAGGTTAGGTCTAGGTTTGGTTAGCATTAGGTTTAAGGTTATGGCTAATGTATACTCTAGGTTTATGATTAGAACTAGTCATAGAAATAGGGTTAGGACCAGGTCTAATGTTAGGTTAAGGTTTAGGTTTAGGGTGATGTTTAGAGGTAGGGCTAGTGTTAATGTCAGAGACAGGATTAGGGTTAGATTTAGGGTTAAGATTAGGACTCCAATTAGGCCTAGGCTTAGGGTTAGATATAAGGTTATGGTTTGATTTAGGTCAAAGTTTAGGGTGACTGTTATGTCTCAGTTTTGTTTTAGGGCTAAGCCTATGTTTTGGGCTAGTTTTAGGATTAGCATTAGGGTTAGGGCTAGTGTTAAGTTTAGGTTTAGTTGTAGAATTAGGGTTCGATTTAGAGTTCGGTTTAGATCTAGGGTTAGGGCAAGGTTAAGATTAGGGCTAGGGTTATTCTAGGCTAGGCTAGGAATAATGTACGGTAAGTGATAGGGTTAGAATTAGGGCTAGGGCTGGGGCTAGGGAGAGAGTTATAATTAGTCTTAAAGCTAGGATTAGGGTTAGGTTTAGGATGAGGGCTAGGGTTAGTGTTAGGGTGAGTCCTAGGATTAAGGTTAGGGCTGGGTTTAGTGTTAGTGTTAGGGTTTGGGTTAGGTTTAGGGAAGCAATTGGGTTATAACTAGGTATAGGGCTATGGAATGAGTTAGAATTTGGGTTAGGTTTATGATTAAGGCTAGGTTTTTGGCTAGGATGAGAGCTAGTGTTCATGTTAGGGTTAGGGCTAGGATTAGGGCTAGGGCTAATGCCAGGTCTAGGGTTTCAGTTAGAGTTAAGTTTCGGTTTATGTTTATGATTAGGTCTAGTGTAAGGGTTAGATTTAGGGTAAGGTTAAAGTTTACAGCTATATGTATTATTAGGGTGAGTGTTTGGCTTAAGGTTTGGTTTACGTTAAGGTTTAGGTTTAGGGCTCGAATTAGCATTAGGGTTAGAGTTAGGATTAGGGTAATGAATAGGTTTAGGATTAGGGTTCAGGTTAGTTTTAGGGCAATGGATAGGTTTAGGGATTGCGATACGGTTAGGTTTAAGCCTAGGGTTAGCTTTATGGTTAGGATTATGATTACGGTAATGAAAAGAATTAGAGCTAGGGTTAGGGCTAGGGTTATTGTTAAGATTAGGGCTAGGATTAGGGTAGTTGATATAATTAGAGCTATGGTTAGGGCTATGGTTAATGTTAGAATTAGGGCTAGTGTTAGGTTTGGTTTTGGGACAGAGCTAGGGTTATATTAAGGTTAGGCTCTGTTAGAGTTAGGTCTAAAGCGAAGCTTAGGGTTAGGGTTAGGGCTAGTGTTAGGTTTAGGGTTACACTTAGGGCTACGTTCAGGCCTAAAATTAGGTATAGGTTTTGTGTCAGTTTTGGCCTAGGATTAGGGCCATGGGTAATGTAAGAGGTAGGGTTATGATTAGGGCTGGTTTTAGGGTTAGGGTTATGGCTAGGTCTAGTGTTAGGATTATGTTTTTGTTTAGGGTGAGCTTTGGAGCTAGGATTATGTTAGGGTCAGGGCCATTGTTCACGTTAGAGTTAGTGTTGGGTTTTGTGCCAGAATTAGGACTAGGGTTAGGTCTAGGGGTAGGGTTACTGTTTGGGTTAGGTTAACGGTTATTGTTAGGGCTAGGACTAGGTTGGTGTTCAGGTCTAGGTCTAGATATATTGGTAGATTTAGGATTAGATTTAAGTCTAAGGCTTGTGTTAGGTTTAGGTTTAAGCATTTGATTACTGGTAGGGCTAATATTAGGGTTCGGTTTTGGGTTATGGTCAGGTTTATACCTGTGGTGAGTGTTAGGGTCAGAATAAGTGTCAGGGTTAGGGTTTGTGTTTATGTTAGGGTTTAGTGCCAGAACAAAATTTAGGTTTAGGATTAGTTATAGGGTTAGGGTTTGGGTTAGGCTCTGGATTAGGGTTAGGACTAGGGTTAGCATTAAGTTTAGGGTTTAGCTTAAAGAAATAGATAGGGTAAAACCTAGGGTTAGATCTAGGTTTAGGATGTGTATTAGGGATAGTTTTAGGGTTAGGGTTAAAACTAGGGTTATCACTCCGCTTAGGGCCAGGTTTTGGTTTAGGTTTGGACTAGTGTTAGGCCTACAACTAATGTATAAACAGGGTTATGATTAAGGCTACTTTTTGGGTAAGTGTTACGGCTAGATCAAATTTTAGGGTTATGGTTACCGTTTTTATGATATTTAGAGCTAGGGTTAGTGTTAGAGTCAGGGTCAGTGTTCAGGTTATAGTTAGAGTTATGGTTAAACCCAATATTATCACTAGAGTTAGGCCTAGGGGTAGGGTTAGTGTATGTGTTAGGTTAAGTTTTATCATTAAGGCTATGGCTAGGTTTTTGTTTAGGTCTAGGTCTAGAGATATGGCTAGAGTTAAGATTAGGCTGAGGCCTAGGGCAAGTGTTAGGGTTAGGTTTAGGCATAGGTATACTGCTAGTGCTAGTGTTAGGGTTCGGTTTATTGTTAGGGTCATTTTTAGACATATGGTTACCTTTAGTGTCAGAATAAATGTCAGGTTTATGTTTAGGGTTTGGGTTATGTTTTGAGCTACAATGAGGGCTAGGGTTAGGACTAGTAATAGGGTGAAGTTTTGGGTTAGGCTAAGGATTAGATTTAGGCCTAGGGTTAGCATTAGGGTTAGGGTTAGCTTAGGGTAAGGGATAGGATTAGAGGTAGGATTATGGCTATGTTTAGGGTTAGGGTTAGGACTAGTGTTCAGTTTAGGTTTAGGGTTAATGCTAGGGTTAGGTCTTGCATTAAGGCTAGGTTTTTGTTAGAGTTAGGGCTAGTTTTAGAGTTATGGCCAATGTAATGACTAGGATTACGATTTGGGCTATTTATAGGATTAGGGTTAGGACTAGATCTAGTGGTAGACTTAGGTATAATGTTTAGATCTAGGGTTAGTGTCAGGGTCAAATTAAATGTCAGAGTAGTTTTAGTGTTAGGGTTTGGCCTCAAATTAGGGCTAAGGTTAGGGCTAGGAGTCGGGTTAGGTTTCGGTTTAGGTTAAGTTTTAAAGTTAGGGCTATGGCTTGGTTTTGTTTTAGGGCTAGGGCTATGTTAGGGCTAGTTTTAGGCTTAGCATTAGGTTTAGGGCTAGTGTTAGGATTAGGTTTCGACTTAGGGTTAAAGTTAGATTTTGATTTATGATTAAATCTAGGGTAAGGTCTAGGGCTAAGTATAGGACTACTGTTAGGTCTTGGTTTATGGCTAGGATTAGGGTTATGGTAAGGGATAGGTTTATAACTAGGAATAGGGCTAGAGTGAGAGGTAGTCTTACGGCTAAGCTTAGTGTTTGGTTAGGTATAGGGCTTAATTAGGGCTAGTAATAGGGCTAGGTTTATGGTTATGTTTAGGCCTAAGGTTAGTTTTAGGCTTACGGTTAGTTTTCATGTAAACAATGGGGTTAGAGCTAGGGATAGGGCTAGGGTAAGGTTACACTTAGGGTTAGGGCTAGGGGTTCATTAGAGTTATGATTAAGGCTAGGTTTAGGGCTAAGATGAGGGCTAGGGTTTGTGTTAGGGTTAGGGCTAGGATTAGTGTTAGGCTGAATGTCAAGTCTAGGGTTGTGGTTAGAGATAGTTTTAGGGTTAGGTTTATGGCTATGTTTAGTGTAAGTGTTAGGTTTTGCATAGGGGTCAAATTTAGAGCTAGGGGTATTATTAGGGTCAGGGTCAGGGTCAGGTTTATGGTTTGTTTACATTAGGGTTTAGGGTAAGGGCTCAAATTAGCATTAGGGTTGGGATAGGGTATTGATAGGGTTTGGTTTAGGGTTCACATTAGATTTGGCATAATGAATAGGGTTATGGTTAGGGTAGGGTTAGATTTAGGCCTATGGTTAGCATTATAATTAGGGTTATGTTTAGGGTAATTGATATGGTTATTGCTAAATTTAGGTCAAGGGTCATGGATAGGATTATGGCTAGGGTTAGGAATAGGTCTATGGGATTATTTTTGTGTTAAGTTTAGGGCTAGAATTATGGCTAGGGCAAATGTCAGGTCTAGGATTATGGCTACGGATAGATTTAGGGTTAGGTATATGGCTAGGTTTAGTATAAGGGTTAGGTTTAGGGGTAGGGTCAGGATTAGAGCTAGGTATATTATCATGGGAAGGGGCAGAGTCAGAATTTGGGTTGCCTTAAGGATTAGGGTTAGGGCTAGATTTAGCATTAGAGTTAGAGTTAGGGTAATGATAGGGGTAGGTTTAGGGTTCAGGTTATGTTTAGGTTAATGAAATAGGTTAGGATTAGGGATAAGTTTAGGGTTGGGCCTAGGGTTACCATTCGAGTTATAGTTATGATTATGGTAATGGATAGGGTTAGAGCTAGTGACAGGGATAGGGTTATAGTTAGAATTCTGCCTAGGGTTAGGGAAATTTTAGGGCTATGTTCTGTTTTAGGGTTAGGTTTAGGGTTAGTTTTAATGCTAGGGTTAAGGCTCGAATTAGGGCTTGGTTTTGGGTTTGGTTAGGGCTATGGTAATGCATGAACTAGTGTTGCAATTAGTGCTAGTTTTGGGGTTAGGGTTAGGGCTAGGTCTAGTGTTACCATTAGGTTTATGGTTAGGGTGATATTTAGAGCAAGGGTAATGTTTGGGTTAGTGTCAGAGTCAGGGTTAGTTTTAGGGTTAGTGCTAGAACTCGAATTAGGTCTAAATTTAGTACTAGTTGTATGGTTAGGGTTTGGTATATAGGTTGGTTTTGTTTTAGGGCTATGGCTACGGTTATGGCTAGATTATGGATTAGCATGAGGGTTAGGGCTAGTGTTAGGTTAAGGTTTAGGCTTAGGTTTAGGGTTTGATTTTGAGTTAGGGTTAGATCTAGGGTTAGGGCTAGGGCTAGGGTTAGGGTAAGGGTGAGGAATAGGGGTATGGTAATGAATATAGTTAGAACTAGTGATACAGCTAGGGTGAGAATTAGAGTTAGGTATAGTAGTATTTTTAGGATTAGGGTTAGAGTTAGGGCTAAATTAGGGCTAGGATTAGGGCTAGGGTTAGGGCTAAATTTTGGATAGGATTAGGGCTAGGGTTAGTGTTAGAGTTAGGGCTAAATTAGAGCTAGTTTTAGGGCTAGATTTAGGATTAGGGTAGATCTATAATAGGGTTTAGGATTAGGCCTAGTGCTAGTGTTAGTGTTAGGGCTACATTAGGGCTAGTATTAAGGCTAGGGTTAGTGTTATGGTTAGTCTAAGGGGTTGGTTTAGAGTTAGGGTTAGCATTGGTGTTAAGGTTAAGTTTAGGGGTATGGGTGGGGTTATATTTAGCTTTAGGTATAGGGTGAGTGTTAGAATTAAAAGTTGGCATAGGATTATGTTTCACTTAAGGATTAAGGCTAGGATTAGGGCTAGGTTAAGGGCTAGGGTTTCTTTTAGTGTTATGGCTAGGACCAGGTCTAGGGCTAATATCAGGTCTAGGGTTAATGTTTAAAATTATTTTAGGTTTAGGATATTGCTAGGTGTAGTGTAAGACTTAGGGTTATGTTAAAGGTCAGCTTTAGGGCCAGGGTTATTATTAGGGTCAGGGTATGGGTCAGGGTTAGCATTTGGTTTAGATAAAAGTTTAGGTTTAAGGCTCGAATTAGCATTTGTGTTAGGTTTAGGATTAGGATAATGGATAGGGTTTAGTTTAGGTTTCAGTTAAGGTTTAAGGTAATGGATGAGTTAGGTTTAGCAATCGGGTTAGAGTTACAATTAGGGTTAGTGTTATGTTTAGTTTAATGGATAGGTTTAGAGCTAGGGTTGGGGCTAGGTTATGCTTTGGATTAAGTCCAGAATTAGGGTTAGATTTAGGTATAGGGCTAGGGTGTGATTTGGGGTAAGTTTTAGGGTTAGTGTAAGTGTTAGGTTTAGGGCTAGGATTATGGTTAGTCTTAGTGCTAGGGTTAGGGTTATGTTTAGGGTTAGTGTTAGGGATGTTTTTTCATGCTTCATCTTTGGGAAACTTTCACAAAGAAGAAACCAGAGTGCCCACATAGAACTGATTGAGTGTGTGCAGTTTTAAGCAGCAAGCACCAACCCTGTTTGATTTCAAGTTCCATTTCCATTTACACATTTAGATAAAAAATCAAGGAAACCTTAAATTACAAACTGTTCCTGACAGCAAACCATTGAAGGGATAAGGCCCAAATCTGGGGAAAATAGTAATGCTAGGTAAAAGATGAATTATGCCAAGTATCAAATGAGTTTTAAGAAAATTCACTCTAACTCTAAAACTAGATCTAACACAACCGTAATCTAATTCTAACTTGTTTAGAGTACCTATGATCATAGAAGTCCCAAACTTGGGGAGCCTAGCAGTGCAACTGAACAGATGAATCTTCTGCAGTATCAAAGAAATTTGATGAAAAAATGGCGGAGGTATTTCATATTTGTTCATATGAAGAACATTCATATTTTCGTTGTTGTTTGTTTGTTTGTTTCTTAAAGTGCTTATGGATAAATTGTTTTTCATGCTTCAGCTTAAGGTACTTTCACAAAGAAAAACCAAAGAGTGCCCACAGAGAACTGACTGGGTGTGTGAAGTTTCATGCAGCTAGCACCAACACTGTTTTATTTATAGCTACATTGCATTCTCAACTACAGGCCATAATGAAGTGAATCCTAAAAATTCAAACTGTTCCTGACATTGAACCACTGAAACGTGAAGGCCCAAACTGGTGGAGCCTACTAAGGCTAGGTCAAGGATGAATCCTGTACAGTATCAAATTAATCAAACCAACAAAAATTTGAAGCTCTTTCAGTACATGTGTATTGTGCTTGTTCCTAAAGCACTCAGAGATAAAGCTGTTAATTTCTACTTCATCTTAGGGTTACTTCCATGGCAAACACCAGATTAAGCTCACTGAATTGATGGAGTATGTGAAGTTTCAAGCAGCTAGCCCAAACCCTGTTCAATTAAGAGCTTCATTTCCATTCACCCCTATAGGGCAAAAGGAAGAGAAAAATGAATTTGAAACTGTTCCTGAAAGCAAACCCTTTATGTAGGAGGCCCAAACATTAAGAGTATAGTCAAAATAGGAAAAAGATGAAACCTGCACAGTATCATAGAAATTTGAAAACAAAACTCACCTTAACCTGTTTAGAGTCCCTTTGATCCTAGATGTCCCACATTGGGGAGCCAAGTTGGGTAGGCTAACAGATGAATCTTTCTCACTATCAAAGAAATCTGACCAAATAATTGGGGAGGTAGTTCAGTACATGCATATTTTCCTGCTTTATCCTACAGTGCTCTCACATAAAGTTGCTTTGCATGCTTCAGCTTAGGGCCACTTTTACAAGAAACAGACCAGAGAATGCCCATAGAAAACTGATTGAGTGTGTGAGGTTTGAAGTAGCTAGCACCAACTCTGTTGGATTTCCAGCTCCATTTCCATTTACACGCATATGTCAAAATGAAATGAAAACTTAAAATACAAACTGTCCAGGAGAGCAAACCCTTGACCCAAGAGGCCCAAACCTAGAGAACATAGTAATCCTAGGTAAAAGGTGACTCCTGCCCAGTATCAAAGAAATTTGAACAAAACAAAATCTAACAAACACTAGCTGTAACCCTAGCCCTAATCTAATACTAAATCTAACCTAACCTGTTTAGAAAACCATTGATCAGAGTAGTCCCTGAATAATGGAGCCCAGTGGGGCAAGCTAACAGATGAATCCTGTGCAGTATCAAAGAAATCTGACCAAATAATTGGGCAGGTACATCATTAAGTGTATATTTCCCTGTTTTCTCCTAATGTGCTCTTGGATAAATTATTTTTTCATGTTTCAGTTTAAGGTACTTTCACAAGAAACAACCAGAGAGTGCCTACAGAGAGCAGATTCAGTGTGTGAAGTTTCAAGCAACTAGTAATAACTCTATTTGGTTTCCAGCTCCATTTTCATTCATGTCTGTAGGACACAATAAAGTGAAACCTAAAAATTTAAACTCTTCTTGACAGTGAACTGGCAAACCTTGAAAACCCAAACATGGGGATCCTACTAAGACTAGGAAAAGGATGAATCCTGTACAATATCAGTGTAATATGTGCAAAAAAATTGAAGCTTGCTCCTAACGTGCTCACAGATAAAGCTGTTTCTTTCTAATTCAGCTTTTGGCTACTATCACAAGAAACAAATGAGAGAATGTACACTGAGATCTGATTGAGTGTGTGAAGTTTCAAGCAGCTAGCACAAAACCTGTTTGAATCCAGCTCCATTTCCATTCACCCCTAAAGGGCAAAATGATGTGAAACATGAAAATTAAAACTGCTTCTGAGAGCAAACCCTTTTACCTAGGAGGCCCAAACATGGGGAGCATACTAAGAATAGGAAAAAGTTAAATGCTGCCCAGTATCCAATAAATTGAAAAAAACTTACTCTAACCATAAAACTAGTTCTAACACTTGCCCTAACTCTGACCATAACCCTAAGACTAACCTGTAAAGAAAACCTTTGATCAAAAAATTTTAAAACTTGGGGAGACTAGTGGGGAAGCTTACAGATGAGTCCTGCACAGTATCAAAGAAATCTGACGAAATAATTGGGGGAGGTATTTTAGTACATGCATATTGCCCTGTTTTCTCCTAAAGTACTCTTGGATAAAGTTGTTTTGCATGCTTCAGCTTATGGCTACTTTTACAAGGAAGTAACCAGAGAGTGCCCACAGACAACTGATTGAGAATGTAAAGTTTCAACCAGCTAGCAGCAACCCTCTGATTTCCAGCTTCATTTGCATTTACCCATATAGGTCAAAATGAAGTGAGACATTAAAAACAAACTATTCCAAACAATGAACCATTAAACCAAGAAGGCCCCAAACTGGGGCACATAGTAAGGATAGGTAAAGATAAATCTTCCCAGTATCAAAGAAATTTGAACAAAACAAACTCTAACCCTAACACTAGCTCTAAAGCTAGCCCTAACACTTACTGTAACACTAACCATTACCTGTTTAGAGAACCATTGATCCTAGAATTGCCAACCTTGTGGAGCCTAGTGCAGCAAGCTAAAAGTTGAATACTGTGTAGTATCAAAGATATCTGATCAAATTTTTGGGAGACTTATTTCAGTACATACATGTTTCTCTGTTTTCTCCTTAAGGGCTTTTGGATACAGTTTCTTTTGCATGCTTCATTTTTGGCCTACCTTCAAAAGAAAGAAACTGAGAGTGCCCACTGAGAACTGATTGTGTAAAGTTTCAAACACCTCCTGCCAACCATGTTGGATTTCCAGCTCAATTCTCATTCACATCAATAAGCCATAATGAAGGGAAACTTTAAAATACAAACTGTTCCTGACAGTGAACCATTGAACCGAGAAGGCCCAAACATGTGGAGCATAGTAAGGCTAAGTAAAAGGTAAATCCTGACCAGTATTATAGAAATTTGAAGAAAACTAGGTCCCTATGGGTGCTCTCAGCACAGATGGAAGGCTCGGCTGTGCAATTTCTCTGGGTGCAGATAGCAGTCTCAGCCACATGGACGCTCACTGCACAGACAGAAGGCAGCACAGTACACAGAGACTTTGCTTTAGAATCAACAGAATGAGCTCTGGACACAGTACAACGTGACTCCAGAACCACCCACTTCACCAGACATCATACATGGGTAATAAATGTAATACATCTTGCAAAACCTTACTCATTATCTATCCGTGGGCGGGGATACCAGCTCTGTTCTGCAGCTTATCAGGTAAGCTGTTTCCAACTCTCCTACCTCCAGCTGTGATAACTCAAGATTTTTCTTACAAGTTTTCCGGGGTGTTGCTATCAATGCGGAACAGCAACTGTACAGGCACCTGGTTTCCAATTACCCTAACCTAACCATAGTTCTAACCATAGTTCTAACCCTCACCCTAATCCTAACTCAAGACCTATTCCTAACCATAACCATAACCCTAGCCCTAACCTTCACTCTAACTGTATCCATTACCCTAAATATTACCCTTACCCTAATGCTAACCCTAGGCCTAACCCTAAACTTATCATTATCCCCCAAACTGTCAATTACCCTAAACCTAACCTGAACACTAAATCTAGCCTTATCGTTACCCTAATGCTAACCCTAAGGCTAATTCGAGCCCTAACCCTAAACTCAAACTTAAATCAAAGCCCAACACTGACCTTGACATTAATAATTCCACTAGTTCTAAACCTGACTATTACCCTATACTAACCTTTACACTAGACATAGACATAAACCTAACCCTAAAACTATCCCTAACCATAACCCTAGACCTGACTTTAGCTCTATCCATAATCCTAGACTTAACCCTAACACAAACCCAAGTCTAAGACTAATCATAGCCCTAATCTTAGGCCTAATTTAGTCCTATCCCTAACCCTAACCCTAACCCTAGACCAAAGACTAACTCTAACTCTCACACTAACCCTAAATCTAGTTCTAACCCTATATACTACAGGAAACCTAATCCTAGCCTAAAATATAGGTTTAATCCTAGCCCAATTAATGTCCCTGCCCATAACCCAAGATCTAACGCTAATTCTAAATCTAACCCTAAAATTAAGCCTAAGTCTAAGCCTAACCCTAGCCCTAGACCTAAGGCTAATCCTAGTCCTAACCCTAGCCCTAGCACTAAAACCAAACTGAGCCATAGACCTAACCCTAACCCTTAACATAAACCAATCCCAATCCTACACCTAGCCCTAACCCTAGGAATAATCAGAGTCTTAAGTCGAACCCTAAAACTAATCCTCACCCTGACTCTGACCTTAAAACTAACCCTAGGTCTAAACATCACCCTAACCCTAAACCTAAATCTAACACTAGACCTAGTCCTAACCCCTAAAAATAAAATTAGCCCTAATCATATCCCTAGTACTTACATCAGCCGTAACCATAAACCTAGCGCTAACTCACCTCAAATCCTAGACCTATTCTGAGCCTTAAACCTAGCTTTAACCCTAAACCTAAATCTATCCCTATCAGTAAATGTAGCCATAACCCTAGCTGTAACACTAGCTGTAACCCTATCCTTTACCCTAACCATAACCCTAACCCTCGGCCTAAACCTAACCCTATCCCTAATCTTCACCCTATTAATTACCCTAAATTCAACCTGAAAACTAAACCTAACCCTATCATTACTGATCATAATCTTAATGCTAATTCGAGTTCTAACTTTAAACCTTAACCTATCCAAAACACTAATCACGACCATGACCCTAATAATACTCTTATCTCTAAACCTGACCCCAACCCTAAACCTAATGCTTACAGAAGGAATAGACATAAACCTAACCTTAAACTGTCTTTAACCATAACCCTAGACCTGAAATTAGCCCTAACTGCAATCCTAGCAATAAAACTATGCTTAATCCTAACCCGAACCATAACCTGAGCCCTAACCCTAATTCTAACCCTCAGCCTAGACCTAAAACTACCTATAAACCCATCCCTTATTACAAACCTAACCATAACCCTAAACCTAACCCTAACCCTCGCTCTAAACCTAGGCCTGATACTAACATTAATCCTAGCTCTAATTTAATACTATCCTAATTCTAACCCTAGCCCTAAGACTAACTAGAACTCTTGACCTAGCCCTAGCCCTAGTTCTATCCTTAGCCCTATCCGAAATCTAGATCTAAACCTAACTCTAAATCTAAACCTAACTCTAAATTTATCTGTAATCATAAGCCAGACCAAACCCTAACACTACCCCTAACCATAATGCTAATCCTAATACTTGCCCTAGCCCTAGCCATAGCCATAAAACAAAACCAAGCCATATCCCTAACCCAAACCATTAACCTAAACCAAACCCAAACCTTACACCTAGCCTAACCCTAACTCTAAAAATTACTCTGAAACTGATGCTGACCCTAACACTAATCCTAGCTCTAATCATCATCCTAATGTAAATTAACCCTAACACTAGACCTAGCCTTAACCATAACACTAAAACTAGCCTTAATTGTAACCCTTTTTCGTACATTAGTCATTGTCCTACCCTAGCATTAACACTAACACAAATCCTACCCTGGATCTGAGCCCTAAACCCAGCTTTTACCCCAATCTTAACCCTAACACTAGCCTAAACCTAACCCTTACCCTACCCCTAACCCTAGCTCTAACCCTATCCCTTACCCTAAGCCAAACCTTAACCCAAATGCTAACCCTAGTCCTAACCCTAATCCTTAGCCTAACTTCAATCCTAACCATATTACTAGTCTTAACCCTAGCCCTCAATCTACTTCTAAATCTAACCCTGACCCTCATCTGACCCTAAAAGTAACCTTAGGTCTAAACCTGACCCTAAACCTAAACCAAAACCTATCACTAGACCTATTGGTAACCCTATAGTTATGCCTAAGCCTAATACTACACCTAGACCGAAAGCTAATCCTAAATATAGCTATAACTCTAGTCCTATACCTAAACAAAATCCTAGCACTATACCTAAACAAAATCCTAGCACTAGCCCTAACAATAACCCTTAACCTAAATCAAACACCCTAATCCTAGACCTACCCCTCATCCTAATTCTGGCTCTGACCCTAAACCTAACCCTACTCCAAACACTGACTCTGGTCCTAACACTTAAACTAGCTTTAAACCTGACACTAACCCAAAACCTACACCTAACATTAATCCCAGCTATAAGCCTAAACCTAAAACTACCCCTAAATATAACCCTATCTTTTTCATTACCCATAGTTCTAACCCTAGACCTAAACCTAACACAAAACCTAGAGCTAATCCAAGGCCTAAACTTAGCTATAAGCATAAACCTAAGCCAAGCCTTAACCCAAACCCTAACTCTAACCCTAACCCTCTCTTTAGACCTAACCCTATCTCAAAGCCTAATCCTTACACTAAACATAACCCTAGCCCTATCCTAAATCCTAATCCTAACCCTAGCCTTAATCCTAACCTAACCCTGGTCTGAAATTTATTTGTAACCATATCCATTACCCTAACCCTAATCCTAAGCCTAAATAAAACCCTATCCCTAACACTAAACCTAACTCTAACCATAATCTTGAACTTAGAACTATACCTAAACCTAACCCTTGCACTAGACCTAACCCTAGCTCAAACACTAACCATTATCCTAACCTAAATATAACCTGAACCCTAAACTAACACTTACCCTAACCCTATCACTTACCCTAAACCAAACCCTAGCTCTACCTCTAAACTGAAACCTAATCCTAGATTTAATCCCAACCATAACCTAGCCCTAACCCTAGCTCTAAAACTATCCATTACACTAAACATAATCCTACCCCTAATGTTAACCCTAACCCGATCGCTGAAACCTAACCCATCTGTTACCTTAAATCTTAACTAAAACCTAAAGTAAACACTTTCATTACCTTAACTCTAAACCTAACCCTAACACTAATTCAAGCCCAAACTTCTTAACCTGAATGTAAACCAAACGCTAACCCTGACCCTTACCGTGACACTAATAATAACCATAGCTCTAAAGTTGACCTTTAACATAAACCTAACCCTTACAATAGAATTTGCCATAACCTAACCCTAAAACTATCCTTAACAATAACCCTAAACCTGATATAATCCCTAGCCTGAGACCTAGCCCTAATCCTATCAGAATACCTAACCCTTATACTAGCCTTAAATATCCTAGCCTTAATCCTAAACTGAACCATAACTCGAGGCCTAATCCTAATTCTAACCCTACCCTAGCCCTAAACCTAGCTATAACCCCACTCATTCCCCTAAACTTAATCCTAACCCCAGTGCTAACACTAACCCTAGCCCAACCCCTAGGCTTAAACCTAGCACTAACCCAGGTCCTAATCCTAGCACTAAATTAGCAGTAACCCTAACCCTCACCGTAAGCCTACTCCTCAGAAGAAATCTAATTCTCACCCTAAACATATCCCTAGTTCTAACAATATTCCATACCATAACCCTAACACTAGCCCTAACCCTAGCATGAGCCCTAACTTTGGATCAACCCTAACTCTAAATCTAAACCTAACACTAAGCCTAAACATCACTCTAAAACTAGCCCTAACCCTGATGCTATTCCAAAATCTAGCATTAACCTTAGCCCTATCCCTAAAACAAAACTGAGCCATAGCCCTAACCGTAACCCTTAACCTAAACCAAAACCTAAACCTACACCTAGCATTAACTTTAGCCCTAATTAGAGTCCTAAACCTAACACTAATACTAACCCTGACCATTACACTGACCCTAAATATAACCCTTGCTCAAAACATCACCCTAACCCAAACCCTAAAACTGGCACAAATTGTAACACTAGTTCATACGTTAGCCATAGCAATAGCACTAGCCCTAACCAAAACCAAAACCTAATCCTTATTTGAGACTTATACCTACTTTTAAACCTAACACTAACCCAAAACCTAGCCCTAAACCTTACCATAACCCTAGACCGAATCCTAAACATAATCATAGCCTTATCACTAGCTCTAACCCTATCCATTACCCTAACACTAACCATAACCCTAATACTAACCCTGGGCCTAAACATAACCTTATTGTTAACCCTAACCTTATTGATTAATCTAAACCTAACCTGAACCCTAAACCTAACCGTATCATTACCCTAACCCTAATGCTAATGCTAATTTTTGCCCTAATCTTAAACTTAACCTAAACCAAACCCTAACTCTGATGATTCCCGTAATAATATAGCTAGCTCTAACCCTGACCCTACCCCTAAACCTAACCCTTATACTAGACCTAGCCATAAACTTAACCCTAAAACTATTCCTAATGTAACCGTAGACCTGACAATTTCCCTAGCTGTAATCCTAGCCCTAAACTTAACACAAACCATAACCCTAAACCTAACCCTAATCCTAACCATAACCCTTGCCCAAATCCTATCCATAACCCTAGCACTAAACTTAGCTCTAATGTTGTCAATTACCTAAAACATAGTCATAATTCTAATGCTAAACCTAGGCCTAAATCTCACCCTATGCTTAACCATAACCCTATCCATTATGCTAAACATAACCTGAACCCTAAACCTAACCCTATCATTACTGTAACACAAACCCTAATGCTAATTTGAGCCCCAACCCTAAAACCTAACCTAAACAAAACTCTAAACATGACCCTGACCCTAATAATACCCTAGCTCTAAATTTAACCCTTACCCTAAATCTAAACCTTACACTGAACATAACCATAAACCTAACCTTAAAACTATCCCTAACCGTAACCTTAGAACTGACATTTGCCCTAACACTAATCCTAGCCCTAAACAAAACACAAACCGTAACCCTCATCCTAGCCCTTAACATGGCTTTAATCATAACTCTAATGAAACCCTAGCACTAACCCTAATTGTAACCTTCGCCCTAGCTATAAACCTAGCTCTAACCCCATCATTTACAATAAAACTAACCCTAAGCCAAAAAGTAACCCTAGGCCTAAACATAAACATAAACCTAGCCTTATTCCTCACCCTAATTAAGCCCTATACATAACCAAATCCTAAGCCTAGACCTAAGACGAACCCTCACTCTCGCCCTAGCTCTATCCCTAGTTCTAATCCTATTTTTATCATAACCATAATCCTAGCTATAAACCTAGAACTAACGCTACACATATCCTTAGCCTTAGACCTAACCCTATATCTAATCCTAACTCTAAATCTAAATCTAAACCTAAGACTAAACCTAACCCTAACACAAGTCCTAAACCTAATGCTAATCTTAAAACTAGCCCTAACAATAGCCCTAGCTCTAAAACAAAACCGAGATAGCCCTAAATTTAAAGCTTAACCTAAACCAAAACAGAACGCTACACCTAGCCCTAACCCTAGTCCTAATTCGAGTCCAACCCTAACTGTAAAACTACCCCTGACCTTAATTTTGTCCCTAATATTAACCCTAGCTCTAAATATCATGCTAATATTAAACTCAACCCTAACACTAGACCTAGTCCTAACCCCAATCCTATAACTAGCCCAAATCGTAACTCTACTGCAAACATTGGCCATAACTCTGAACCTAGCACTAACTCTAAACAAAATTTAGCCCTAATCAGAAACCTAACCGTAGCATTAACCCTACCTGAAATGTAACCCATAACCCTAGGTCTAACCCTATCCCTTACCCTAAGCCAAACCTAACCCTAATGCTAACCCTAGTCCTAAACCTAATCCTATTACTAGTACTAACCATAGCCCTCACTCTAGCTCTAACCATAACTCAAACCTGACACTTATTCTTACCCTAATGGTAACCATAGGTCTAAACCTTACCCTAACCCTATATTGAACCCTAACACTAGCACTAGATATAAACCTATTCCTAAACCTAACCCTAACAGTAGACCTAGACCTAAACCTAATCCTAAATCTAGCCATATCTCTAGCCCTAGATAAACAAACAAACAAACAAACAAAAAACCTAGCCCTAGCCCTAATAATAAACCTTAACCTATCTCAAACACTAACCCTACTCCTAGACCTGACCCTAGTGATAATTCTGGCTTTAACCATAAAGCTAACTCTAACCTGAACAGTGACTCTGACACTAACACTAACTCTCGCTCTAAACATCACACTAACACTAATCCTAAACCTAACACTTGACTGAGCCATAACAATAACCCAAAAACTGGCCCTAATCATAACCCTAGTTCATACATTAGCTGTAGCCCTAACATAAGCCCTATCCTAACCCAAAACCAGGCCCTAATCCGAGCGCTAACCCTAGATTTATCCCTCACAATAATGCTAGCCATAAGCCAATCCCTAACACTTCCCTAACACTAGCTCTTATCCTATTTGTTACCATAAGCCAAACCCTAAACCTAATGCTAACCCTAGTCCTAACCCTAATCCATAGCCTAACCCAAACCCTAACCCTATTACTAGTCCTAACCCTAACCCTCATTCTAGCTCTAACAACAACCCAAACCCTAATCCTAACCCTGAAAGTTATACTAACTGAAACACTAACTGTAGGTCTACACGTGACCCTAACCCGAACCCGAACCCTAACATTAGCCCTACTGGTATCCTATACCAAAATCTAAACCTAACACGAGTCCTAGACCTATAGCCAATCCTAAATCTAGCCATAACTCTAGCCCTAGACCTGAACAACAACCTTGCCCTAGCCTTAACAATCACCCTTAACATACATAACCCAAACACTAACCCTACTTCTACACCTAAACCCAGTCCTCCTTCTGGCACTAACCCCAACACTCACTCTAACCTGAACACTGACCCTGACCCTAACATAAACCAAGCTCCAAAGCTCACCCTAACTCAAAACCTATTACTAATACTACACCTGGCCATAACCCTAACCCTAAAACTAGCTCTAATCATAATCGTAACTCTTAACTACCAATGGCCTGAATCCTAGGCCTAAAATAACACAAAATCTAGCCCTAATCCTAGGCCTAAACTAGCCCTCAGTGTAACCCTATACTAACCCTAACCCTAAACCTCCCCTTATACCTAACCCTAGCACAAAGCCTCAACTTTACCCTAAACATAACCCTAGTACTATCCCAAACCCTAACCTAATCCTAGCCCTAATTCTAACCTTAACCATCATCCTAACCATAGTTCTAATTCTATACACTACCCTAACCCTAGCCCTAAACCTAACCATAACCCTAGACCTAACCCTAGCTCTAATCCTATCCATTACCCTAACCATAATCCTTACCCTAATTCTAAACCTAGGCTTAATCCTAAACCTATCACAATTCCTAAACCTATCGACTACCCTAAAAGTAAACTGTACTCCAATCCTAAGCCTATTCATTACCCTAACTCTAACCATAATGCTAATTAAAGCCCTAAACCTAAACCTTAACCTAAACTGAACCATAAGCCATATGCTGACGTTAATAATACATCTCACTCTAAACTTGACCCTTACCTTAAATCTAACCCTTACACTAGACCTAACCATAAACATAACCCTAAATCTATCCTTAACCATAACCCTAGACTTAACACTAGTCACTTACCCTAACACAAAACCTAGCTCTAAACCTTATCATAACCAAAAAACTAACCCTAACACTAGACAAACCCTAAATCTACCCGTAACCATAACCCTAGCTCTTACCTTATCCATACACCTAACACTAGCCATAAACGTCACACAAAATCTAGCCCTAACCCTCGCCCTAAACCTAGACCTAAGCGTGACCCTAAACCTATCTCTAGCATTAACCTTAACCCTAACACTGGCTCTGGCCCTAACCCTAATCAAACTCTAATAATTACCTTAAACATAAAAATAGCCCTAACCCTCAACCTAACCCTAAACCTAGCCCTAATTCTAACTGTAAAAATAGCACAAATCCTAGCACAAATTCTATACATTACCTTAAACATAACCATAACCCTAATGCTATCCCAAGCCATAAACCTAACCCTAACCCTAACCGTAGCCCTCAATTAAAACCTAACCCTCACCCTAGCCATAACTCTAGCTAAAACCCTAACATTTCTGCTATACCTAACACTAACACTAACTCTTGGCCTATCTCTAAACTTAACCAAAATCCTAAGGTTAACACAAGCCCTAACACTAGCATTAACACTAACATTTACCTAAATATAAACCTAAACCGAATGCTAACCCTAGGCCTAACCCTAATTCTATCACTAACACTAACCCTACCTATTACTCTAAACCTAACCTGAACTCTAAACTTAACACTACCCATTACTTTAACACTAACCCTAATGCTAATTTGAGCCTTAACCCTAAACCTTATCCTAAACCAAACATTAAACCACACTCTGATCATAATAATACACCCAGCTCTAAACCTGACCTTTACCATAAACCTAACTTTCCACTAGACCTAGCCATAAACCTAACGTTAACACTATTCCTAACCATAACCTTAGACCTGATATTAGCCCTAGCCCTAATCCTAGCTCTAAACCTAACATAAACACTAGCCCTCATCCTACCTCTCATCCTAGCCCTAATCCTAGCCTTAATCCTCACCTGAACACTCACCCTATTTATATAACTTATTTTAACCCCCTCCATAGCCCTGAACCTAGCCATAACCTCATATTTTCCCTTAAAACTAACCATAAGCCTAACACTAACACTAACTCTATTCTAACCCTAACACTAAACCTAGCACTAATCTAGCCCTAAATTAGCTCAAACCCTAAGGAAATCCCTAACTCTAGCCTTAAGAATACCTCTAATTCTCAACCTAGCCCTATTTCTATTTCCAAACCTGTCCAATACTGTAATCCTAACACTAGCCCTAACCTTAGTCCTAACCTTAAATCAAACCATAACTCTAAATCTAACCTTAACATTAAGCCTAAACCTCACCCTACCACTAGCTGAACACTATCACTAATCATGAAGCTAAACTTAATCCTAGCCCTAGCCCTTAAACAAAACGAAGCCATTACCCTAACCCTAAACCTAACCTAAACCAAACCCTAACCCTGCAACTAGCCATAACCCTAGCTCAAATTTGTGTCCCAGAACTAAAACTAACCCTTACAATGACTCATATCCAAACACCAACCCCAGTTCTATGTATCACCCTAACCATAAAGCAAATGCTAACACCATCCCTAGCCCAAAACCTAACCCTAAAACTAACCCTAATAATAACCCTAGTTCTTACATTAGCTATAGTCCTAAACCTACCCTAACCCAAAAACAAAAATAGACCTAATGTGAGGCCTAAAACTAGATTTAACCCTAACCCTAGCCCTAGCCCTAAACGTAACCCTAACCCTAGCTCTAAACCTAGATGTAACCCTATCCCTTATCCTAAGCCAAACCCTATCCATAATGCTAACCCTAGTCCTAATAGTAATCCTTAGCCTAAACCAAACACTAACCCTATTACTAGTCCAAACCCTAGCCCTCATTCTATCTCTAATACTAACCCAAAACCTAACCCTAATCTTCACCCTTATTCTGACCAGAGCACTAATTATAGGTCTAAACCTGACCTTAACCCTAACTGAACCCTGAAACTAACCCTACCAGTAAATTTTACCTAAACCTAACCCTAACACTACCCCTAGACCTAAACGTAATCCTAAATCTACTGATAACTCTAGCCCTAGACCTGAAAAAATACTTACTCCTAGCCCTAACAATAACACTTAAACCAAACAATAACACCACCCCTAGACCTAACACTATTCCTGATTCTGGCTTTCACTCTAACTGTAATCAGAACACTGTCCCTGACACTAATAGTAAACCTAGCTCTAAAGCTGACTCTAAATCAAAATCTAAACCTAACACTACACCTAGCTGTAACCCTCATACTAAAACTATCCCTAATTAGAACCCTAGATCTTACATTACCCATAGCACTAAAACTAGACCTAAACCTAAATTTAACAAAAAACCTAGCACTAGTCCAAGGCTTAAACCTACCCTAAGCATAAACCTAAACCAAAACCTAGACCTAACCCTAAGCCTAACCCTCACCTTAGACCTAAGCATAGCTCAAAGCCTAACCTTTGGCCTAAACATAACCCTAGCCTTATCCCTAACAATAACCCTAACCCTAGTTCTAACCCTAATCCTAACTTTAACCCTAACCCTATACATTACCCTTATGATAACCCTATTCCTAATGCAAACACTAGGCCTAACCATAACCCTATTGCAAACCCTAAATCTCTCCATTACCCTAAACCTACCCTGAACCCTAAACATAACCATATTCATTACCCTAATCCTAACTGTAACTTTAATGCTCATTTGAGCCCTATACGTAAATCTTAACCTTATACAAACTGTAACCCTGACCCTGAACTTAAAAATATCCCTAGATCTAAAACTGACCCTTACCCTAAACTTAACACTTACAGTAGAATAAGACATAGACCTAATTCCAAATCTTCTCCTAAATGTAACACTAGACCTGACATTATCCCTACCCCTAATTCTAGACCTAAACCTACAACAAACCCTAGCCCTCATTCTAGCCCTAAACCTAGCCTTAATCATAACTGTAACCCAAAACCTAGCCCTAATCCTAATTCTAACCCTCACTCTACCTCTAATCCTAGCTATAACACATCCTTTACCCTAAACCCTAAACCTAGTCCTAATGCCAGAAGTAAGCAGAACACTAACCCTAGTTCTAATCCTTGCCCTGATTGAACTCTATCCCTACAACTAACCATAACCTTAGCCCTAAACTAACTCTAACTCTCGCCCTAGCCTAACACAAACACTAGCCCTGACCCTAATGCTAAACATATAACCTAGGACTAAAACAAAACTGAGCAATAGAGGCTGAAGATGTGGCTCAAGTGGTAGTGCATTCACTTGGCATGTGCAGGGTTGTGGGTTTGATCCTCAGCAACAATAAAAATGTAATTTAAAAAAAAAGATATTGTGTCCACCAAAAACTAAAAAAATAAACATTAAAAAATTCTCTCTCTCCCTCTCTCTCAAACAAAAACAAAAACAAAAACAAAAACTGAGCAATACTCCTAACCTTAAACCTTAATATAATCCAAAGCTTAACACTACACCTAGACCTAACCCAAGCCATAATTTGAGTCCTGGCCATAACCTTAAACAAACCCTGACCCCGAATCATATTCTAACACTCACCCTAGGTCTAAACACCACCCTAACCTTAAACCGAACCCTAACAGGAACCCTAGCCTTAATTCGAGTCATAACCCTAACTTTAAAACTAACCTTGATGCTGACTCATATCCTAAGAGTCACCCTAGCTCGAAAGACCACTCTAACCTTAAACTGAACCCTAACAGTAATCCTGGACCTTATTTGAGTCCTAACCCTAACTCTAAACTAACACTGTCTCTGAATCATATCCTAATACTAACCTAGCTATAAATATCACCCTAAAATTTAACATAACCCTAACACTAGATCTACACTACACCTAACCCTAATTGTAACCCTAGTTCTGATATTATCCATTGCCATAACATTAGCCCTAACCCTAACACAAAAATTAGCCCTAATCTGAGCCCTAAACCTAGATTTAACCCTAACCCTATCCCTAACTCTAGCCCTAACTCTAGCTCTAAATTTATCCCTTATCCAAAGTGAAACCCTAACCCTAATGGTAACCTTAGACCTATCCCTAATCCTTAAGCTAACCAAAACCCTAACCCTATTAATAGTCATAACCCTACCCTCACTCTAGCTCTAACCCTATTCCAAACCCTAATGTTAACCCTGACCATTTTTTTTTCACCCTAACAGTAATCCTAGGTCTAAACCTGGCCCTAACGCTACACCAAACCCTAACACTAAACCTAGACATAAACCAAATCCTAAATCTATCCTTAACTCTAGCCATAGACCTAAACAAAAACCTATCCCTAGCTCTTAAAGTAACCCTTAACCTAACACAAACACTAACCCTACCCCATAGACCTAAACCTAGTTCTAATTCTGGCTGTAACCCTAACTCTAATTCTAACCCAAACACTGACCCTGCCTTTAAGAGTAAACCTACCTCTAAACCTGACCCTAACGATAATCTAAACCTAACACTAGACCTAGCCAAAATCCTAACCCCAAAGTTAGCCCTAATCATAACCCTAGCTCTTATATTACCCAAGCCCTATCCCTAGGCCTAAACCTAACACAAAACCCAGATCTAATGCTAGGCTTAACATAACCCTAACCCTAACCTAACACTTTATTAGTAATAACCATAGCTCAAAGCCCAACCCTTATCCTAAGCATAAACCTACACCTATCCCTAAATATACCCCTAACACTGGCCCTTATCTGAAACTTAACCCTAGTCCTAAACCTAGCTATAAACCTACCCATTACCCTAAAACTAACCTTAAACCTATTGATAACCCTAGGCCTAACCCTAACCCTAAACCTAACCAGAAAACTAACACTAGACCTAACCCTAAAACTCACACTCACCATAGACCTAACTCTAGCTCAAACCCTAAATATTACCATAAACCTAAACATAACCCTAGCCCTAAACCGAAACCTAAACCTCAATCTAACACAAAAGGTAAACTTATGCCAACATCTAACCATATCCATTACTCTAACCCTAATCCTAATCATACTCTAATCTTATCCATAGACCTAACTCTAAACCTAACCCTCGCCCTAGCCCTAACACTAGCTCAAAAACTAACCCTTATGCTAAACATAACGCTAAAACTAACCCTAGTTCTAACTCTAACCCTAATCCGAACTCAAGACCTATTCCTAACCATAACCCTAGCCCTAAACTTAGCTCTAACCCTATCCATTATCCTAAGCCTTACCCTTACCCTAATGCTAACCCTAGGCCTAACACAAACACTATAGCTAAACCTAACCCTATCAATTACCGTAAACGTAACCAGAACACTAAACAAAACCCTATCATTACCCTAACTTGATATTATGCCTAGCCCTAATCCTAGCCCTAATCCTAACAACAACCCCAGCCCTTATCCCAGCCCTAAACCTAGATTAATCTTAACCCTAAACCTAACCGTAGCTCTAACCCCAATACTAACCCTAGCCCTATTCTTAGCCCTAATTTCACCCCATCTTTAAACCTAACCCTAACCCTAGATCTAAGAATAAATATAACTCTCACACTAGCCCTATCACTAGTTCTAACCCTATCCCTTAATGTAACCCTAACCCTAACTCTAAACTTAGTCCTAACCCATGCCCTAACCATAGCCCAAGCACTAAGATTAGATCATAATCTATCTCTAAATCTAACCCTAACCCAAAGCCTAAGCCTAACCCTAAAACTAGCCCCAATCCTAACACTAATCCTAAAAGTAGCCCTAATTCTAGCACTAGCCCTAAAACAAACCGGAGCTATAAGCTCCACTCCTAATCCTTAAAGTAAATAAACCCTAACCATACAACTACAGCTAACCCTAGCCCTAATTCGAGTTTTAAGCCAAACCCTAAAACTAACCCTGACACTGACTCTGACACTAACACTATATCCTAACTCTAAACATTACCCCAATCCTAACACTAACCATAAAACTATAGTTAGACCTAAACTTAACCCTAAAATTAGCCCTAATCATAACCCTAGTACTTACATTAGCCGTAATCCAAAGCCTATTACTAACTTACCCAAATCCTGGCCCTAATCCGAGCCCTAACCTGAGCTTTAACCCTAACCCTAACCCTACACCTAGCCCTAGCCCTAATTATAACTATAACCCTAGCCCTACCCTATATATTACCATAACAATAACCCTAACCCTAATGCTAACACTAGGCCTAAACCTAATCCTATCTCTAATCCTATCCCTATCCATTTCCCTAAACCAAACATGAACCCTAATTCGAAGCCTCACAATACCCTAACACTTGCCCTAATGCTAATTCAATCCCTGACTTTAAGCCTGAACCTATCCCAAACCTGAACCTAGACTTTTAACTTAATAATACCCCTGGCCTAAACCACACCCTAACCCTAAACCTAAACCTTACACTAGACATGCCATAATCCTAACTCTGAAACCATCTTTAAACATAATTCTAGACTTGAAATTAGCCATACTCTTAATCCTAGCCCTAACCCTAAAACAAACACTAGCCCTCATCCTAGCCCTAAAACTAGCCTTAATCATAGCCCTAATCCTAACCCTTATTCTAAACATCACCCTACCTCTAAAACTAGCATAAAACCATCTCTCACCTTAAACTAAATCATAAATCTAACCCTAATTCTATGCTTAAACTGAAAACTAACGATAGACCTAATCCAAGCCCTAATTTAGCCCTATCCCTAACCCTAACCCTAACCTTAGCCCTAAAACTAACAATAATTCTCATACTAGTCCTATCACTAGTTCTAATCTTAACCCTTACCATAACCATAACCTTAACCCTAACCCTTGCCCAATCCATAGCCCTAGCCCTAACCCTAATCCTAAGCCTCACACTACCACTAAACCTAATCCTAACTCTATTCATAAAACTAGCCCTAACCCTACCACTAGCATTAAAACAAAAATGAGCAATAGACCTAACCCTAAACCTAACATAAACCAAACCCTAACACTACACCTAGACCTAACCACAGCCTTAATTCGAGTACTAAGCATAACCTTAAAAGTATACCTGACACTGACTCATATGCTAAACTCACCCTAGCTTGAAACACCATCCTAAACTTAAACCTAAACTTAACAGTGACCCTAGCCTTTATTTGAGTCCTAAACTTAAACCTGACCCTGACTCATATCCTAAAATTAACCCTAGCTCTAAATATCACCCTAAACTTAATCTTAATTTTAACACTAATACTAGGCCTACCACTACCCCTAACCCTAACCCTAAAACTAAACCTAATTGTAACCCTTGTTCTTATATTAGTGATTGCCCTAACCCTAGTCCTAACCCTAACACAAAACTTGCCCTAACCCTAACCCTGAACCTAACTTTAACCCTAACCCTAACCTATCTTTAGCCCTAAACCTAGGTCTAAACCTATCCCTTATCCTAAGTGAAAACCTAACACTAATGGTTAACCTAGACCTATCCCTAATCCTTAGGTTAACCAAAATTTTAACACTATTACTATTCCTGACCTGAGCCCTCATTCTAGCTCTAATCCTATCCCAAACCCTTTTACTAATCCTGACCCTTATTCTGACCCTAACAAAAACCCTAGGTCTAAAACTGACCCTAAACCTACAGCAAATCCTAACACTGGCCATACCACTAACTTATACCTAAACCTAACCCTAACCCTAGCCCTAAGGCTAACTCTAACTGTCACACTATTCTTATCCTTACTTCTAAGCCTATCCATTACCATAACCCTAACCCTAGTCCTAAACCTTGCCCTATCCTTAGTCCTAGCTCTAACCCTAGATCTAACAATAACTCAAAATCTAACCCTAACCCTAAGCCTAAGCCAAACACTAAAACTAGCCCTAATCTTAATGCTAATGGTAAAACTAGTACTAACCCTAACCATAGCAGTAAAACAAACTGAGCAATAGCCCTAACCATAAACATTAACTTAAACCAAACCTTAACACTAAAACTACACATAACCATAGACTTAATTCAGTCCTAACACTAACCTTAAATCTAACCCTGACCCTGACTCATATCCTAATGCTCACCATAGCTCTAAACACCCTCCTAACCTTAAACTGAAACCTAAAAGTCAACCTATTCCTAATTCGAGTCCTAACCCTAACCCTGACCCTGACTCATATCCTAACACTAACCCTAGGTCTAAATATCAGCTTAACCTTAAACCTAACCTTAACACTAGACCTACCCCTAACCCTAACCCTAAAACTAACCCTCATTGTAACCCTAGTTCTTACATTAGCCATTGCCCTATCATTAGGCCAAACCCTAACCCCAAAACTAGCCCTAATCTGAGCCCTAAACCTAGATTTAACCCTAAACCTAACTCTAGACCTAACCCTAGCTCTAAGGTTATCGCTTACCCTATTAATAACCATAAACCTAATGGTAACCCTAGACCTATGCCTAATCCTTAGGCTAACCAAAAACCTAACCTTATTAGTAGTCTTGATCCTAGCCCTCATTCTAGCTCTAATCCTATCCCAAACTTGAAAGCTAACCCTGACCCTTATCCTGACCCTAACACAACCCCTAGTTCTAAAACTGACTCTAACACTAGAATAAAACCTAACACTAGCCCTTGACCTAAACCTAAGCCTAAATCTAGCCTTATATCTAGCTTTAGAACTAAACAAAAACCTAGTAATAGGCCTAACAATAACCCTTATCCTAACAAAAACACTCCCCTCCCCCTAGACATAAACCTAGTCTTAATTCTGGCTATAACCCTAACTTGAACTCTAACCCAAACACTGACTCTACCTTTAACCATAAACCAACTTCTACACCTGACCCTAACTGAAAATCTAAACCTAACACTAGATCTTTGCCTAACCCTAACCCTAAAACTATCCCTCATCATAATCCTAGCTCTTATGTTACCCACAGCTTTAAACCTAGGCCTAAACCTAATACAAAACCTGGAGCTAATCCTAGGCCTTAACCTAGCCCTAAGCATAACCCTAACCTTAGCCATAGCCCTAACCCAAACCTAACCCTCGACTTAGTCCTAACTGTAGCTCAAAACCTTACCCTTACTATAAACATAAACCTAGAACTATCCCTGAATCTTACCCTAAACCTAGTCCTAATTCTAACCGTAACCCTATCCCTAACCCTATCTCTAAACCTACCCATCACCCAAACCCTAATCCTAAATGTAAACCTAGCCTTAACCCTAGACATAATCCTAACCCTGAACAGAAAACTAATCCTAGACATAACCCTAAACTAATACTCACTATAGCCCTAACCATAGATCAAACCCTAAGCCTTACCATAAACCTAAACATAACCATAGACCTAACCCTAACCCTAAACTTAAATCTAGCCCTGATCCTAAAACTAAACCTACATCTAACCGTATTTATTACACTAACCCTAACCCTAAACTTAATTATAACCATTCCCCTAACCCTAACTCTAACCCTAAACCTACCGTAATCCTATCCCTAAACATAACCCTGAACCTAACCCTTGCTCTAACACCAATCATAGCTCAGAACCTAAATCTTACACCAAACATAACACTAACTCTAAACATAGTTCTAATCCATACCCTAACATTAACTCAAGACCTAATCGTAACCATGAGTCTAGCTATAAACTTAACTCTAACTGTACCCATTACCCTCATTATAACTCATACCCTAATGCTAATTCTTCACCTAAACATATCTCAAGACCTAATCCTAACCATAACCCTAGCCCTAAACTTAACTCTAACTGTATCCATTACCCTAAATATAACCCTTTCCCTAATGCTAACCCTAGGCCTAACCCTAAACCTATTACTAACCCTAACCCTATCAATTAACCTAAACCTATCCTTCACCCTAAATCTAACCCTATCATTAGCCTAACTGTAATCCTAATGCTAATTTGAGCCCTAACCCTAAACTCAACCCTAAAAGAAACCCTAACCATGACACTGACTCTTATGATTCACCTAGCTCTAACGTGACCATTACCCTAAATCTAATCCTTACATTAGACCTAGGCAAAACCTAAACCTAAAACTATCTATAACCATAACCCTAGACCTGACCAAGTCATAGCCACAATACTTAACCTAGCTGTAATCCTAAACCTAATTTAGCCCTACCATGAATCTAATCATATCCCTAGCCCTAAGACTTACTCTAACTCTTGCCCTAGCCCTAGCCCTAGTTCTAATATTATCCCTTACCATGACCCAAAGCCTAGCCCTAACCCTAGCCCCAAACATAGATGTAGCCCTAAACCTAGATACAACCCACACTCTAAACCTAACCCTAAACTAAAACCTAAACCTCACCCTAACACTAGCCCTAATCGAAATTTGAAAACTATCCCTCACCATAGTCATAGCATTCAAGCAAAATTGAGCTACAGCTCTAATCCTAAATCTTAACCTAAACCAAACAATTATAGTACACCTAGCCCTTACCCTAGACCTAATTTGAGTCCTAAACTGAACCGTAAAACTAATAATGACCCTGACATTGATCCTAAAACTAAAATTAGCTCTAAACATCACCCTTGAACAGGTAATTTCAGGCTGCCATTCACCTGCAGCTTGCGGACAGATTGCTCGGGCTGAATGCCTGGGTGCTTCTTAGAGCCTACTCTTATCGGAGCGAGCACCGAGCACAGGGCTGCAGAGTTCTGGCTCCTGGAACGCCCTGGCCCAGGGCTGGGGATCCTGCGGAGGCTGCTTCTCGGAGGCTGCTCTTATCAGAGCATACACCAGCATGGAGCGGCCGAGTTCCGGCCCTCGGAACTGCCCTGGCCCTGGGCTAAGGAGCCAGCGGAAACTGCTTCTTGGAACATGCTCTTATCAGAGCATACACCGAGCACGGAGCGGCCGAGTTCCAGCTCCCGGAACTGCCCTGGCCCAGGGCTAGGAACCCGCAGAAACTGCTTCTCAGTCCGGGTCCTGTTGAGGGCCGGTCAGGACTCACCCATTGCTTTGGTTGCCCAGCAAGGGGAATGAAATGCTGCCATTCGCAGAGGATACCAACATGGCAGAGATCTGATGTCATCAGAAAGCAGCGGAGGAGAGAACTTCATCAATACCAGTGGCGACAGAAACAGTTGCTCTCCTGGTAGGGGGGGTGAGGCACAGACACCTGAGTCTCTCTCGATTTGTCATCGAGCCAGAGGGTAGGAGCCAGGCCGTCACCAGTGCCCAGAGCAGGCCCAGCGGCTCGCCGGCTTGGTGATCGCGTGACCACAATTGGAGAGGGGGCGGAGCGGAGCTGCCACCCGCGCCCGCAAGGTGGGCAGACCCGCGACACAGTGGTACACGGGAGTGGTAGGAGGGGCAGGGCAGAGCCGCTGCCAGCGCCTGCAAGGTAAGTAGACCTGTGACAGACTGGCGGGTCAGGCCCAGCGGCCTGCCAGCGTGGTACACACATCACCCCAACTGGAGTAGGGGCAGAGCAGATCCTTCGCCTATGGCCGGATCAGGCCCTGCCGGTGTGGTGGTCACGTGACCCCAATTGGAGTGGGGGCGGAGCAGAACTGCCACCCGTGCCCACAGGGTGAGCAGACCTGTGACCAACTTGCAGATCAGGCCCAGTGGTGCGCAGGCGTGGTAGGAGGAGCAGGACAGAGCCGCCGCCCGCGCCTGCAAGGTAGGCAGACCTGTGAAAGACCGGCGGGTCAGGCCCAGGAGCCTGCCAGCGTGGTACACACATCACCCTAATTGCAGTAGGGGCAGTGCAGAGTCGCCGCCCATGCCAGGAACAGGCCCAGCAACCTGCCGGCGGGGTAGTCACAACACCCCAATGGACTAGGGGCAGAGGAGAGCCACCACCCGTGACCGAAAGTTGGGCAGACCTGCGACCGACCAGCGGGACAGGCCCAGTGGCCTGCCGGTATGACAGACACGTCACCCCATTTGGAGTAGGGGCAGAGCATATCCGCCACTCGTGCCTGCAGGGTAGGCAAACCTGCAACCAACCAGCGGATCAGGCCCGGAGCCCTGCCGGCGTGGTACACTCATCACCCCAATTGGAGTAGAGGCAGAACAGAGCCGCCGACAGTGCCCAGAACAGGCCCAGTGACCTGCCGGCATGGTAGTCATGACACCCCAATTGGAATAAGGAGAGAGCAGAGCCGCCACCCGTGCCTGCAGGAAACAAACACAAGCAGTATGAAAAGACAAGGAAAGAAAGGACCACAAGCAATGCAGGTCAATGCAACTTTAGAAGAGGTAACAGCTGCAGCAGATGGAATGTCAGATAAAGAATTCAGGATATACATGCTTCAGATGATCTGGAGTATCAAGGAAGACATTAGACAGCAAAATCAGAAAATGAAAGATCACTTCGACAATGAATTATGCAAACAAATCCAGGAAGCAAAGGATCAAATATACAGGGAGATAGAGGTTATGAAAAACAAACAAACAGAAATCCTAGAAATGCAGGAAGCAATAAACCAACCTAAAATCTCAATGGGGGATACTACCAGCAGAGTAGAACACTTAGAAGATAGAACATCAGACAATGAAGACAAAGTATTTCAACTTGAAAAGAACATAGACAGCTCAGCAAGAAACCATGAGCAGAACATCCAAGAAATATGGGATAACATTAAGAGACCAAACTTAAGAGTCATTGGGATACAGGAAGGTACAGAACACCAAACCAAAGGAATGAGCAATGTATTAAATGAAATAATATGATAAAACTTCCCAGACTTGAAGAATGAGACAGAATCCCAAATCCTAGAAGCCTACAGGACGCCGAATGTGCAAAATCATAAGAGATCCACACCTAGACACATTATAATGAAGATGCCCAACATACAGAATAAGGAGAGAATTTTAAAAGCTACAAGAGAAAGGAAGCAGATTACATTTAGGGATAAGCCAATCAGGATAACAGCTGATCTTTCAACACAGACTCTGAAAGCTAGAAGATCCTGGAATTACATATTTCAAACACTGAAAGAAAATGGGTTCCAACCAAGAATTGTCTATCCAGCGAAATTAAGCTTCAGGATGGAAGATGAAATTAAAACCTTCCACGATAAACAAAAGTTTAAAGAATTTGCAGCTAGAAAACCATCTCTTCAAAACATCCTCGGCAAAACATTACAGGAAGAGGAAATGGAAAATAAGAATGAAAACCAACAGTGGGACGTAGGACAGAAAAGGAGGGGGATAATCAAAGAGGAAAACAAACCATGTTTAGTAACAGAAATAAGCAAATATGGCTGGAAGAACAACCCATATCTCAATAGTAACCCTAAATGTTAATGGCTTAAACTCACCAATTATGAGACACAGGCTAGTAGAATGGATCATAAAACAAGACCCAACAATATGCTGCCTACAGGAGATGCATTTGATACGAAAAGACATACACAGGCTGATGGTGAAAGGTTGGGAAAAATCATATCACTCATATGGACTTCAGAAACAAGCAGGAGTGTCCATACTCATATCAAATAAAATAGATTTCAAGCCAAAGTTAATCAAAAGGGTTAAAGAGGGACACTACATACTGCTTAAGGGAACCATACACCAACAAGATAACAATCATAAATATTTATGCCCCAAACAATGGTGCAGCTATGTTCATCAAACAAACTCTTCTCAAGTTCAAGAGTCTAATAGACCACCATACAATAATCATGGGAGACTTCAACACACCTCTCTTGCCACTGGGCAGATATTCCAAACAAAAGTTGAATAAGGAAACTATAGAACTCAATAACACAATTAATAACCTAGACTTAATTGACATATATAGAATATACCACCCAACATCAAGCAGTTACACTTTTTTTCTCAGCAGCACATGGATCCTTCTCAAAAATAGATCATATATTATGTCACAGGGGAACTCTTAGAAAATATAAAGGAGTAGAGATAATACCATGCATCTTATCTGATCATAATGGAATGAAACTGAAAATCAAGGATAAAAGAAGGAAGAAAAAAGCATACATCACTTGGAGAATGAACAATAGGTAACTGAATGATCAATGGGTTATAGAAGACATCAAGGAGGAAATTAAAAAGTTCTTAGAGATAAATGAAAACACAGACACAACATATTGGAATCTATGGGACACATTGAAAGCAGTTCTAAGAGGAATATTCATTGCTTGGAGTTCATTCCTTAAAAAAAGAAAAAAAAAACAACAAATAAATGATCTCATACTTCATCTCAAAATCCTAGAAAAAGAAGAGCAAAACAACAGCAAAAGAAGTAGAAGGCAAGAAATAATTAAAATCAGAGCTGAAATTAATGAAATCGAAACAAAAGAAACAATTGAAAACATTGACAAAACTAAAAGTCGGTTCTTTGAAAAAATAAACAAAATCGACATACCCTTAGCCATGATAACGAAGAGAAGAAGAGAGAGAACTCAAATTACTAGCATACGGGATGAAAAAGGCAATATCACAACAGACAATTCAGAAATACAGAAGATAATCACAAACTATTTTGAATCCTTATACTCCAATAAATTAGAAGATAGTGAAGGCATAGATAAATTTCTTAAGTCATATGATCTGCCCAGATTGAGTCAGGAGGATATAGACAACCTAAACAGACCAATATCAATTGAGGAAATAGAAGAAACCATCAAAAGACTACCAACTAAGAAAAGCCCAGGACTGGATGGGTATGCAGCAGAGTTTTACAAAACCTTTAAAGAAGAACTAATACCAATACTTTTCAAGCTACTTCAGGAAATAGAAAAGGAGGGAGAACTTCCAAATTCATTCTATGAGGCCAACATCACCCTGATACCTAAACCAGACAAAGTCACTTCAAAGAAAGAAAACTACAGACCAATATCTCTAATGAACCTAGATGCAAAAATCCTCAATAAAATTCTGGCGAATCAGATACAAAAAACATATCAAAATAATTGTGCACCATGATCAGGTAGGATTCATCCCTTGGATGAAAGGCTGGTTCAATATACGGAAATCAATAAATGTTATTCACCACATCAATAGACTTAAAAATAAGAACCATATGATCATCTCGATAGATGAGGAAAAAGCATTCGACATAGTACAGCATCTCTTTATGTTCAAAACTCTAGAAAAACCAGGGATAACAGGAACATACCTCAATATTGTAAAAGCAATCTATGCTAAGCCTCAGGCTAGCATCATTCTGAATGGAGTAAAACTGAAGGCATTCCCTCTAAAATCTGGAACAAGACTGGGATGCTCTCTCTCTCCACTTCTGTTCAACATAGTTCTTGAAACACTGGCCAGAGCAATTAGACAGAGGAAGGACATTAAAGGCATAAAAATAGGAAAAGAAGAACTTAAGTTATCACTATTTGCAGGTGACATGATTCTATACCTAGCAGACCCAAACGGCTTTACAAAGAAACTATTACTGCTAATAAATGAATTCAGCAAAGTGGCAGGATATAAAATCAATATGCGTAAATCAAAGGCATTCCTGTATATCAGCAACAAATCCTCTGAAATGGAAATGAGGACAACCACTCCGTTCATAATATCTTCAAAAAAAATAAAATACTTGGGAATCAACCTAACAAAAGTGGTGAAAGACTCATACAATGAAAACTACAGAACCCTAAAGAGAGAAATAGAAGAAGATCTTAGAAGATGGAAAAATATACCCTGTTCATGGATAGGCAGAACTAACATCATCAAAATGGCGATATTACCAAAAGTTCTCTATAGGTTTAATGCAATGCCAATCAAAATCCCAACGGCATTTCTTGTAGAAATAGAGAAAGCAATCATGAAATTCATATGGAAAAATAAAAGACCCAGAATAGCAAAAACAATGCTAAGCAGGAAGTGTGAATCAGGCGGTATAGTGATACCAGACTTCAAACTATACTACAGAGCAATAGTAACAAAAACAGCGTGGTACTGGTACCAAAACAGGCGGGTGGACCAATGGTACAGAATAGAGAACACAGAAACCAATCCACAAAACTACAACTATCTTATATTTGATAAAGGGGCTAAAAGCATGCAATGGAGGAAGGATAGCATCTTCAACAAATGGTGCTGGGAAAACTGGAAATCCATATGCAACAAAATGAAACTGAATCCCTTTCTCTCACCATGCACAAAAGTGAATTCAAAATGGATCAAGGAGCTTGATATCAAATCAGAGACATGCCATCTAATAGAAGAAAAAGTTGGCTATGATCTACATTCGGTGTGGTCGTGCTCCAAATTCCTCAATAGGACACCCATAGCACAAAAGTTAATTACTAAAATCAACAAATGGGACTTACTCAAACTAAAAAGTTTTTTCTCAGCAAAGAAACAATAAGAGAGGTAAATAGGGAGCCTACACGCTGGGAACAAATCTTTACTCCTCACACTTCAGATAGAGCCCTAATATCCAGAGTATACAAAGAACTCCAAAAATTAGACAATAAGAGAACAAACAACCCAATCAACAAATGGGCCAAGGACCTGAACAGACACTTCTCAGAGGAGGACATACAGTCAATCAACAAGTACATGAAAAAATGCTCACCATCTCTAGCAGTCAGAGAAATGCAAATCAAAACCACCCTAAGATACCATCTCACTCCAGTAAGATTGGCAGCCATTATGAAGTCAAACAACAATGAGTGCTGGCGAGGATGTGGGGAAAAGGGTACACTTGTACATTGCTGGTGGGACTGCAAATTGGTGCAGCCAATTTGGAAAGCAGTATGGAGATTTCTTGGAAAGCTGGGAATGGAGCCACCATTTGACCCAGCTATTCCCCTTCTCGGTCTATTCCCTAAAGACCTAAAAAGAGCATGCTACAGGGACACTGCTACATCGATGTTCATAGCAGCACAATTCACAATAGCAAGACTGTGGAAACAACCTAGATGCCCTTCAATAGACGAATGGATAAAAAAATGTGGCATTTATACACAATGGAGTATTATTCTGCATTAAAAAATGACAAAATCATAGAATTTGCAGGGAAATGGATGGCATTAGAGCAGATTATGCTAAGTGAAGCTAGCCAATCCCTAAAAAACAAATGCCAAATGTCTTCTTTGATATAAGGAGAGTAACTAAGAACAGAGTAGGGACGAAGAGGATGAGAAGAAGATTAATATTTAACAGGGATGGGAGGTGGGAGGGAAAGCGAGAGAGAAGGGAAATAGCATGGAAATGGAAGGAGACCCTCAGGGTTATACATTGGAGGGAGTAGAGAGAGGAGGGGAGGGGAGGGGAGAGGAGGGGAGGTTGATGGTGGAGGATGGGAAAGGCAGCGGAGTACAACAGACACTAGTATGGCAATATGTAAATCAATGGATGTGTAACTGATGTGATTCTGCCATCTGTGTATGGGGTGAAGGTGGGAGTTCATAACCCACTTGAATCAAAGTGTGGAATATTATATGTCAAGAAATTTGTAATGTTTTGAAAAACTAACAATAAAAAATAAAAAAAAATAGTAATAAACATCACCCTAACCCTAAACCTAACCCAAACACTAAACCTAGCCCTAACCCTAATCCTAAAACTAGCCCTAATCATAATGCCATGTCTTACATTAGCAATAGCCTGAAACTTAACACAAATCCTAGCCTTAATCTGAAACCTAACCCTAGCTTTAACCCTAATGCTAACACTAATCCTAACCATAACCCTAGCACTAACACTATCCTTTACCCTATGCCAACCCTCACCCTAATGGTACCCTAATCCTAACCCTAATCCTTAGCCTACTCTAAACCCTAACTTTATTACTAGTTCTAACCCTAGGCCTCATTCTATCTCTAACCCTAACCCAAACCCTAAGCCTATCCCTGACCCTTATTCTGAATCTAACACTAAACCTAGGTCTAAGCCTGACCCTAACACTAAACCAAACATTAACATTAGCCCTATGGGTAAACCTATACATAAACCTAACAATAACATTAACATTAGACCTAAACTTAATCCTAAATATAGCCATAACTCTAGCCATAGCCCTAAACAAAAACCTAGCTCCAGCACTAACAATAACCATTAGTCTAATGAAATTACTAACAATACCCCTAAACTAACCTTAGTAATGTTGTGCTCCTAACAGTAAATCTAATGCTAACCTGAACACTGACACTTACCCTAATACAAAAAGTAGCTCTAAACCTTATTGTAACACAAAACATAAACTAACACTAGACCTATCCATAACCCTAAACTTAAAACTAGCCATAACCATATTCCTAGTTCTTATGTTACCCATAGCCCAAACACTAGCCATAATCCACCCACTAAAACCTAGCCCTAAATATAGCACTAAAACTAGCTTTAAACCTAATCCTAACCTTAGACCTAGCCCTAACCCTCACACTTCCCTAGCACTAACCTTAGCTCAAACTCTAAATCTTACAATAAATATAACCCTTAACCTAACCCTATCACTTGCCCTTATCCTAACTGTAACCATAGCACAAATCCTACCTGAAATTCGATGCATTACCTTAAATAAAACCTTAACACTAATGTTAACCCAAGCCCTAACTCTAACACTAATTCTAACCATAGCCCTGACTGTAACCCTAAACTTCACCCTACCCGGAACCATAAAAACATAACAAAACGTAAACCTAGCACTAACCTTAGGCCTAACTGTAATCCTAGTCCTAATCCTAACTTTAACACAATCCCTAACACTAGCACTAACTCTATCCATTACCCTACACTTAAGCCTATCCTACATGCTAACCCTAGGCCTAAACCTAGCACTATACCTAAAACTAACCCTATACTTTACTCTATACCTAATCTGAAACCTAAACCTAAACCTATTCATCACAATAACTCTAACCATAATGCTAATTTGAGCCCTAAACATAAACCTTAACCTAAAGTAAACCCTAAGCTGGAATTTGACCATAATGATACACCAAGCTCTAAACCTGACACTTACCCTAAACCTAACCCTTACACTAGACCTAGCCATAAACCTAACCATAACCATAACCATAGATCTGACATTAGTCCTAGCCCTAATTCTAGACCTTACCCTAACACAAAATCTAGCCCTCATCCTAGACCTAAACCTAGCCTTAATCCTAATCCAAACCCTCACCCTGGCTCTATCCCTAATTTTAAAACTCTACCGAGACTTGAACCTAACTATAAGCCCATCACATCCCCTAAAACTAACCCTAAACCTAACAATTACACAAACCCTAACCCTAGCCTTAACCATAGGCCTAACACTAACATTAACTCTAGTGCTAATCCTAGCCCTAATTTAGCCCTAAACTTAACCCTACCCCTAACCCTAGTCATAAGACTAACTCATTCTCACCCTAGCTCTATTTTTATTTCTACCCCTATCCATTACTTTAGCCTTAATCTTAGCCCTCATAGTAGCCACAGCCCTCACCCTAGATCTAACCATAACTCTAAATCTAACCCTAAACTTAAGCCTAAACCTCACCCTACCACTAGCCCTAATACCATTGCTAATCCTAAAACAAGAACTAACCCTAGTTGTAGCCCTAAAACAAAACCGAGCCATTGCTCTAACACTAAACCTTAACCTAAACCAAACCCTAATCCTACAACTAGCCATCACCCTAGCTCTAATTCAAGTCCTAGGCCTAAAAGTAACCATAGCTCTAAATGTCACCGTAACCCTAAAGCTAATGCTGATACTAGACCAGCCCAAGTCCCATCCCTAAAACTAACCCTAATCGTAAACACAGTTCTTACAATGGCCTTAGCCCTAACTCTAGCCTTAACCCTAACACAAAAATAGCCCTAATCTGAGCTCTAACACTAGATTTAACCCTAACCCTAACCCTAGTCCTAAACCTAACCCTAACTCTAGCCTTAACCATTTACCTAACCAAAAGCCAAACCCTACCATTAATGCTAACCCTAGTCCTAATCCTAATCCTTATCCTAACCCTATTTCTAGTCCTAACACAAGCACTCATTCTAGCTCTAATTCTAACCCCAAACCTAACCCTACACTTCATCCTTATTCTGACACTAACACTAATTATAGGTCTAAACCTGAACCTAACCCTAAACCGAACTCTGAAAACAAGCCTTATATTAAACTTATACCTAAAGCTCACCCTAACAGTAGCCCTAAACCTAAACCAAATCCTAAATCTAGCAATACCTCTAGACCTAGACCTAAACAAAACTTAGTCCTAGCTCTAACAATAACCCTTAACCTAAAACAAACACTAACACTACCCCTAAACCTAACCTTGTCCTAATTCTGGCTTTCACCCTAACCCTAATTCTAACCTAAACACTGACCTTGCCTTTAACAGTAAACCTATGTCTAACCCTGAGCCTAACCAACATCTAAACCTAACACTAGACTTAGCCATAACTCTAACACTAATACTAGCCCTAATCATAACCCTACCTCTTATATTACACTTAGCCCTAACCCTAGGCCTAAATCTTACACAAAACCTAGATCTTATCCTAGGCCTTAAGGTAGCCTTAGGTGAAACGAAAACACAAACCATAGCCCTAACCCTACCCTAACCTTCGCCTTAGTCCTAACCCTGGTTCAAAACCTAACCCGTATCCTAAATATAAAACTACACATATCCCTAAATCTAACCCTAATCCTAGCCCTAATCCTAACCTTAACTCTAGCACTAAACCTAACTCTAATGATACCCATTATCCTAAACATAACCCTAACTCTATTGATAACCCTAGGCCTAAACATAACCCTAAACCTAACCAGAAAACTAATATTGCAACTAACCCTAAACCTCACTCTCACCATAGATTTAACCCCAGCTCAAACCCTAAACTTTATCATAAACCTAACCATAACCAAAGCCCTAACCCTAAGCCTAAACCTCAATCTAATTCTAACCATAAGCCTAAACCTATATCTAATCATATCCATTACCTAACCCTAACACTACCCTAATGATGACAGTAGCCCTAACCCTAAACCTAACCCTAACTGTACTGTAATCTTATCCCTACACCTAACACTAAACCTAACCTTCACCCTAGACCTAAACCTAGATCAAAACCCAATTCTTACACTAAACATATCCTTAAACCTAAGCCTAGATCTCACCCTAACCCTAACGCTAACTCAAGACCTATTTCTAAACATAAACCTAGCCCTAAGCTTACCTCTAACCCTATTCATTATCCTAACCATAACCCTGACCCTAATGCTCACTCTAGACCTATTGCTAACACTAACCTTATCAATTACCCTAAACCTAAACTGAACCCTAAACAAAAAACTATCATTACCCTAACCTGACCCTAAAGCTAAAGAGCCCTAACCCTAAATCCTAACCTCAAACAAACTCTAACCCTGAAACAAACCCTAATAATTACCCTAGCTGTAAACCTGACACTTACACTAAACCTATCCATTACACTAGACCTAGCCATAAAACGTTCTAAATCTATCCCCAACTGTAACCCTAGACCTGACTTTAGCATTAGCCCTAATCCTAGCTCTAACCCTAACACAAAGCCCAGGGCTTATCCTAGCCCTAAACCTAGCCTTAATCCTAACCCTAACCATAACCTTTGGCCTAACCCTAACACTAACTGTAGCCCTAAACTTAGCACTAACCCTAGCCCTAATCTTACCCCTAATTTATGCCTATCCCTAACCTTAGTCCTAACCCTAGCCCTAAGACTTACTCTAACTCTCACCCTTGCCCCAACACTAGTTCTAAACCTATACCTTACTGGAACTATAATCCTATTCCTAACCCTACCCTTTCCTTAGCCAAAGCCCTAACATAGATCTAACTCTAACTCTAAATCTAAGTTTAACACTAAGCATAAACCTACATCTAACCCTAGCCCTAACCTTAATGCTAATCCTAAAACTAGCCCTAATCCTAGCCCTAGCCCTTAAACAAATCCCAAACATAGCCCTAAACCTAACCCTTAACCTAAAACAAACCCAAAGCCTAACCCTAAACTTAGCCCTAATTTGAGTTTTAAGCTGAACCCAAAACTAACCCTGACCCTGAATCCGACCATAACACTAACCCTACCTCTAAAGATCACCCTAACCCTAAACCTAAACCTAACACTAAACCTAGTCTCAACCCTAAACCTAAAGTTAGCCTTAAATGTAACCCTGGTACTTCCATTAGCCATAACCCTAACCCTAGCACTAACTTAACACAAAACCTAACCCTAATTCAAGACCTAACCTAAGCTATAACCCTAACACTAACCCTAAACCTAGTCCTAATCATAACAATAACCCTACCCCTAACCCTAGCCCTAACTCTATCTATCGCCATAGCTATAACCCTAACACTAATGCTAACCCTAGGCCTAATCCTAAACCTATCCCTAATCCTAACACTATCCATTACCCTAAACCAAACCTAAAACCTAAACCTCACCCTAACCCTAACCTTCATGCTAATTCAAGACCTAAATTTAAAGCATAGCCTATCCTAAACCCTAAACAAGGCTCTGACCCGATTAATACCCCTGGCTCTAAACCTGACATTAAACTAAACATAACCATTACACTACCTGTATCCATAAACCAACCCTAATTCTATCTTTAACCATAACCCTAGACCTGTTATTAGTCTTAGCACTAATACTAGCCCTACCCTAAAACAAATCCTAGACTTCACCCTAGCCCTAAAACCAGCCTTAATCATAAGCCTAACCCTAACCATAGGCCTAACCCTAATTCTAACACTCACCAAATCTCTAAACCTAGCTCGAATGCCAATCCTTACCCTAAAATTAACCCTAACCCTAAACCTAATGCTAGGCCTAAGCTGAACAATAACCCTGGCCCTAATTCTAGCCCTAATTTAACCCTATCCCTAACCCTAACCATAGCCCTAACACTAACTCTAACTTTCACACTAGCCCTATCCCTAGTCCTAACCCTATCCATTAAAATAACTCTAAACCCTAGGTGTAACCCTAGCCATAAATTTTGCCCTGTCCTTATTCCTAGCCATTACCCTTGATCTATCCCTAACTCTAAATCTAACACTAACCCTATGCCTAAGCCTAACATAAACAATAGCCCTAACCCTAAAGCTACTCATAAAACTAGCCCTAACCCTGACCCTAGAAGTAAATCAAAAGCAAGCAATAGCCCTAATACTAAAACCTTAATTAAACCAAATCCTAATACTATACCTAGACCTAACTTTTTAGCTCTAATTCAACTCCTAACCTTAACCTGAATACTAACCCTGACTCTCATATCCTAACACTCACCCCAGCTCTAAACACCATCCTACACTTAAACCAAACACTTACAGTAACCCAGCTGTAATTTGAGTCCTAACCTTAACCTTAAAACTAACTCTGACCCTGACTACTAACCTAACACTAACATTAGCTCTAAATATCATCCTAACCTTAAAAGTCATCCTAACACTACAGGTCTAACCCCTACCCATAACCCTAAAATTAACTCTAATTGTAAACCTAGTTCTTACATTAGCTGTTACTCTAACTCTATCCCTGATTCTAACACAAAATCTAGCCGTAATCTTACCTGTAAACCTAGCTTTAACCCTAACCCTAGCCCTAACCCTAGTTCTAACTCTATCCCTTATCCTAAGCCAAACCCTAACACTAATTCTACTCCTAATTCTAACCCTAATATTCAACCTAACCCAAACCTTAATCCTATTACTAGTCCTAACTCTAGCCCTCATTCCAGCTCTAACCATAACCCAAAACCTTACCCTAACCCTGACCCTTTTTCTGACCCTAAAACTAATCATAGGTCTAAACCTGAACCTAACACTAAACCAAACTCTAACACTAGTCCTAGACTTAAACTTAATCCTAAATCTAGTAGGCATAATTCTAGCCCCAGACCTAAAAAACTCCTAGCCGTTGTCCTAATAAAAACCATTAGCCTAAGCCAAACACTAACTCTTCCCCTAGACCCAACACTAGTCCTAATTCTGGCTTTAATTCTAACCATAATCCTAACCTGAACACTGAACCTGACAATAACCCTAGCTCTATACATTACCCTAACCCTGAAATTATACCTAGCCATATCATTAACACTAAAACTAGCCCTAATCATAAAAACGTTGTTAATTTAGCCATAGCCCTATCCTTTTGCAAAACATAGCCCTAATCCAATCCCTACCCTATCTTTAACCCTAAAGCTAACACTAACGCTAACTATAGGCCTACCCCTAAGCCTAAGCTTAAGCCTAACCTTAGATCCAATACTAAGCATAACCCTAGCCCTAACCCTAGTTCTAACCCTATCCATTACCCTAAGGATAACTCTAACCCTCATGCTAAACCTAGACCAAACCTTAATCCTATGCCCATCCCTAACCCTATCTATTACCCTACACATAACTTCAACCCTAAACCTAAAAGTACTGTTAACCTATCAATAAACCTAATGCTATTTCGAGCCCTAAACATAAACCATAACCTAACCTAAACCCTAACTCTGACCCTAATAATACCCTAGCTCTAAACCTGACTCTACCATAAACCTAACCCTTAATAGAACTAGATATAAACCTAACCCTAAAACGATCCCTAACTCTAAAACTAGACCTGACATTAGCCCTAGCTCTAATCCTAGTCCTAACCCTAACACAAACCTTAAACCACATCCTAAACGTAATCTTTGCCTTCATCATAACCCAAAACCTAACGCAAATTCTAACCCTCACCCTATCCTTAAAACTCGGTATAAACTCATCCGTTACCCTAAACCTAACCCTAATCCAAACCCTAACATTAAACCTAGCCGTAACCCTAGGCCTAACTCTAACATTAACACTTGCCCTAATCCCAGACCTAACTTAGCCTATCCCTAACATTAAACATAACCCAAGCCCTAAGACTAACTATAACTTTTGCCTTAGACCTATAGGGTAGTTTTAAACTTTTCCTTTACCCTCACCCTAAACCTAGACCTAATGTTAGCCATAACTGTAGCCCTAGCCTTAAAACAAAACCAAGTTATAGCCCTAATCTTAACCCTTAACCTAAACCAAACTATAACCTTACACCTAGCCCTAACCCTATCCATAACCCAATCCCTAATTCTAGTCCTAACCTGAAAACTAACCCTGACCCTGACTCTGACCCTAACACTAAACCTAGCTTAAAATCACTGTAACCATAAATTAATCCCAACACTAGATCTAGCCTTAACCATAACCTTATAACTAACGCTAATAATAACCTTACTTTGTATATTATCCATAGTCTTAACCCTAGCCCTAACCTAACCCAAAACATAGCCTTAATGAGAGTCCTTATCCTAGCTGTAACCCTTAACTTAAACGTAACACTAACCCAAAAAAACCCTCTAATTCTATACATAACCCTAGCCCTAAAATTAGGTCTAACTCTATCCATTACCCTAATGATAACCCTAAGCCTTCAGCTAACCCTAGTCCTAACCCTAACCCTACCCATTACACTAAACCACAACTAAATTCTAAACCTAACCCTGTCATTACCCTAACCCTGAATCTAATGCTAATTTGAGCCCTAACCTTAAACTCTAACCTAACCCAAATCCTAAACTTGATTCTGTCCCTAAGAATAACAATAGCTCTAAAACTGACCCTTAACCTAAACCTACCCTTACCATGGACCAAGCCCTAAACCTAACACTAAATGTATCCCTAATTTTAACCCTAGACCTGACATTAGCCCTAGACATAATAACTAGCCCTAAACCTAATACAAACACTAGCCCTCATCCTAGCCCTTAAAAACTAGCCTTAATCATAACCTTAAGCATAACCCTGGCCGTAACCCTAATATAATAACCCTCACCAAGCCCTCAATCTTGTTATAACCGATTCTTTTAAAGTAAACATAACCCTAAATCTAACCCTAAACCTAGGCCTAAACCTAACACTAACCCTAGCCCTAATTTAACCCTATCCCTAACCATAAACCTAAACGTAGCCATAAGAAAAACTATAAATCTTAAAATAACCCTATCACTATTTCTAACCCTATTTGTTACTATAAACATAATACTAGCCCTAACAATTGTCCTAACCCTTGCCCTATCCTTACCCCTAGCACTAACCTTAGATAAACACCTATCTCTAAATCTAACCCTAATCTGAAGCCTAAACCTAACACAAACACCAGCCCTAAGCCTAACACTAATCCTAAAACTAGTCCTAACCCTAGCCCTAGCCTAAAACAAAACTGAGCCATAGCTCTAACACTAATCCTTAAACTAAATGAAACCCTAACCATACACCTACCCATAACCCCAGAACTAATTTGAGTTTTAAGCCGAACCCTAAAACTATCTCTGACCCTGACTCTGACTCTAATATTAACCCTAACTCTAAACATCACCCTGACCTTAAACCTAACCTGAACACTCAATCTAGCCCTAAACTTAACCATAAAATTAGCCCTAAATGTAACTCTAGTAATTACATTAACCATAACCCTAACCATAGCACTAACTTAACCTGAAAGCTAGCCATAATCTGAGCCCTATCCTGAGCTTTAAACTTAACCCAAGCCCTAATCACAACCCAAGCCCTAAACATAACCATAAACCTAGCCCCAAACCTAGTTTAACACTATCCATTACCATAAACATAACCCTAAACCTAATACTAACCCAAGGTCTAAACCTAATGCTGTCTCTAATCCTATTTCTATCCATTTACCTAAACCTAACCTGGGCCCTAATACTAACCCTATCATTACTCTCACCCCAACCCTAACACTAATTGAATACCTAAATTTAGACCTTAACCTATGTGAAATGTTAACCCAGACCTTGTCCATAAAAATACCCCTAACCCTAAGCCTGACCATACCCCTAACCCTTACACTAGACGTAGCCATAATCCTAAACATAAAATTATCTTTAAACATAATTCTAGACCTGATATTAGCCATAACCCAAATCCTAGCTCTAACCCCAAAACAATCAGTAGCCCTCATCCAGCACTAAACCTACCCTTAATCATAACCCTAACCATAACCAAACCTCTAACCCTAATTCTAAATAACACCCTACCTCTAAACATAGCTATAACATTATTCCTTAAACAAAACTTTATGCTAACTCAGACCCTACTCTATATTTAAGCTGAACACAAACCACAGCCCTAATCCTAACCCTAATTTATCCATTTCCCTAACCCAAGCCCTAAGACTAACCTTAACTCACACTACCCTATCCCTAGTTCTAACCCTATTACATACCATAATCTAACCCTAGCCCTAACCCTTGCCCTATCCTCAGTCATAACCCTAAAACTAGATATAACTCTAAATCTAAATCTAACCCTAAACCTAAGCTTAAGCTTAACACTAACACTAGCCCTAACCCTAACGGTAATCCTAAAATTAGCACTAACCCTAACCTTAGCAGTAAAAGCAAAGCAAGTAATAGCCCTAAACCTAAACCTTAATTTAATCCAAATTAACACTACATCTAGACCTAACCCTAGCCTTAAATTCAACTCCTAACCCTAACCTTAAAAGTAACCCCGAAACAGACTCGTATCCTAATGCTCACCCTAGCTCTAGACACCATCCTAACCTTAAACATAATCCTACCATTAACCCTATCCCTAATTCGAGTCCTAACCCTAACTCTGACCCTCATTCATATCCTAACACTAACCCTAGCTCTAAATACCACTCTAACCTTAAACCTAAGCCTAATATAGACCTACCCTTAACCCTAACCCTAAATCAAACCATAATGGTAACCCTAGATCTTACATTAGCCATTGCCCTAACCCAGCTCTATCCCTACAACAAAAACTTGCCCTAACTAAAGCTGTAAACCTAGCTTTATCCCTAAATCTAACCCTGACCATAGCTCTATCCCTATCCTTTACCCTAAGCAAAACTCTAACCCTAATGGTAACCCTGGAACTATTCCTAATTATTAGGCTAACCAAAATATGAACCCTTTTAATAGTCCCTCATTCTAGCTCTAATCATATCCCAAAACCTAATGCTAAACTTGATCTTTATTCTGACACAAACAATAACCCTAGGTCTAAACCTGAACCTAAGCATAGAGCAAACCCTAACACTGGCCCTACAGGAAACCTTATAATTAAACCTAACCCTAACCCTAGCACTAAGACTAACTCTAACTCTCACACTAGCCCAATCCCTAGTTCTAACCCTATTCCTTACCACAACCCCAAACCTAGCCGTAAACTTAGCAATAATTTTGCCCTATCCTTAGGCCTTGCCCTAAACCTATTTCTAACCCTAACTCCAAATCTAACCCTAAACCTAAGCCTAAGCCTAACACTAACACTAGCCCTAACTCTAATGTTAATTATAAATCTATCCCTAACCCTAACCCTATAAGTAAAACAAAACTGAGCAATGGCCCTAACCCTAAACCTTAACATAAACCACTCTAAAATTACATCTACACCTAACCCTAACCCTAAATTCCACTTCTAACCATAACCTTAAATCTAACCCTGAAACAGACTCATATCCTAATGCTCACCCTAGCTCTAGACCCCATCTTAACCTTAAATCAAAATCTAACAGTTACCCTCTCACTAATTCAAGTTCTAACATTAACTGTGACCCTGACTCATATCCTAACACTAATCCTAGCTCTAAATATCACCCTAACCCTAAACCTAACCCTAACACTAGACCTACCCCTAACCCTAACCCTAAAACTAATCCTAACTGTAACCCTAGTTCTAACATTAGACAATGCCCTAACCCTAGCCCTAACCCTAACACATAAACAAGCAATAATCCAAGCTCTAAACCTAGCTTTAACCCTAACCCTAAATCTAACAATAACCCCAGCTCTAACCTTATCCCTTACCCTAAACAAAACCGTAAACCTAATGGTAAACTTAGACCTATCCCTAATCCTTAGGCTAACCAAAATCCTAACCCCATTAATAGTTCTGACCCTAGCCCTCATTTTAGCTCTAACCCTATCCCAAACTCTAATGCTAACCCTGGCCCTCATTCTGACCCCAATACTAAACTTAGGTCTATACCTGATCCTAACCCTAGACCAAACTCTAACACTGGCCCTACCAATAAACTTATTCCTAAACCTAACTCAACCACTAGACTTAGAACTAAATCTAATTCTAAATCTAGCATTTACTCCAGCCCTAGGCATAAACAAAAACCTAGTCCTAGACCTAAAAATAATCCTTAACCTAACCCAAACACTACCCCTATCACTAGCCCCAACCCTATCAATTTTCCTAAACCTTACCTGAAACCTAAACCTAATATTACAATAACCCTAAACCTAATGCCAATTCGATCACTAACCCTAAACTCAAACCTAAATGAAACCCTAAATCTGAACATGATCCTAATAATTCCCCTAGCTCTAAAACTGACCCTTTCCCTAAACCTAACACTTAAACTAGACCTAGCCAAAAACCTATGCTAACGATAACCCTAGACCCGACATTCGCACTAGCCATAATCCTAGCCCTAACCCTAAAACAAAACCTAGCTCTTAGCCCTAAATATAGCCGTAATCATAACCCTAACCCTAAACCTGGGCCTAAACCTAACACTAACCCTGGCCCTAATCTTAACCCTAATTTAGCCATATCCCTAACCCTAATCCTAACCTAGCCATAATACTAAGTCTAACTCTCACCCTTGCCCTAAAACTAGTTATAACCCTATCCCTTACTAAAACCCTAATCCTAGCGCTAACCCTAGGCTTCACCATAGACCTTTTTTTTACCCTAGCCCTAACACTAGTTGTAAATCTAAATCTAAATCTAACCTTAATTAGAAGCCTAAACCTAAACCTAACACTAGCCCTAACACTAACCCCAATGCTAATCCTAAAACCAGTCCTAACTCTAGCCCTAGCCCTAATACAAAACCAAGACATAGCACTAACCCTGACCCTTAATGTAAACCAAACCTTAACCCTTCACCTAGCCCTAACCTTAGCCCTAATTTGAGTTTTAAGCCGAAAACTAAAACTATCCCTGACCCTGACCTAACCCTAAACCTAGCTCTAAACATCACTCTAACCGTAACCCTAAATCTAACACTAGACTTAGTCCTAACCCTAACCATAAAACTAGCCTTAATCATAACACTAATACTTATATTAGAGGTAACCCTAACCCTAGCCTTAATTTAACCCAAAACCTAGAAAGAATCTCTGCCCTCACCGTAGCTTTAGCCCTAAACCTAAACTTAACCATAACACTAGCACTAGTTCTAAACATAACCCTAGCCATAACCTTAGCTCTAACCTTATCCTTTACCCTAACTAACCCTAACCCTAACCCTAATGCTAACCCTAGGCTTAAACCTAAACCTATCCCTACTCATAACCCTATTCATTACACTAAACCTAACCTGAAACCTAAACCTAACCCTGTCAGTACCAAAATTTTAACCCTAATGCTAATTCGAGCCCTAATTTAAAAACTTAACCTATCCCAAACACTAATAGTGGCCATGACCCTAATAATACCCTTAGCTCTAAACCTGACCCTAACCTTAAACCTACCATTACAGGAGATGTAGCCATATACCTAACCCTAAAACTATTTTCAACCATAATCCTGGACTTGAAATTAGCCGTAGCCATAACCCAAACCATAACCCAAATTTTAACCCTAATTCTAACCCTTGCCCTAGCCCTAAACCTAGCTATAACCCTATCCCTTACCATAAACCTAACCATAACCCTAAACCCAACCCTAAACCATCACCGTAATTTTAGGCCTAACAATAACACTAAGCCTAGCACTACTCTAGCCCTAATTTAGTCCTATCCAAACCCTAGCCTTAGCCCTAAGACTAACTCTTGTCCTAGCCCTATCACTAGTTCTATCCTTAGTACTAGCCCTAATCCTAACTCTAAATATAAACCTAACTCTAAATTTAACTGCAAACATAAGCCTTAACCAAACTCTAACAGTCCTAACAATAATGCTATTCCTAAAATTTGAACGACGCCTAGCCCTAGTCATAAAACAAAACCAAGCCACAGCCCTAACACTAACCCTTGTTCTAGACCAAACTCTAACACTACATTAGCCCTAACCCTAACTCTAAAACTAACCTGGAACCTGACACTGACCCTAATACTAATCCTAGCGATAAACATTTCCCTAACATTAAATTCAGCCAAGCACTAGACCTAGCTTTAACCCTAACCATAAAACTAGCCCTAATCATAACCCTAGTTCATACATTAGCTGTTATCCTAAGCCTACCCTTAACCCTAACACAAATCCTACCAGTAATTTAAGCCTAACCCTAGATTTAACAAAAATATCAACCCTCACACCAGACCTTACCCTAACCCTAGCCCTAACCCTTTCCCTTACACAAAGCCAAACCCTAACTCAAATGCAAACCCTAGTACTAACCCTAATTCTTAGCCCAACTTATACTCTAACCATATTACTAGTCCTAACCCTAGCCATTGTTCTTGCTCTAACCCTAACCCTGATCCATATTCTGACCCTAACACTAACCCTGGGTCTAAACCTGACCCTATCCCTAAACCAATCCCTAACACTAGCCCTACCTGTAACACTATATCTATATTTAACCCTAACACTAGCCTTAGACCAAAAGCTATTTCTAAAAATAGCTATGTCTCTAGCCCTAGACCTCATCAAAAACCTAGCTCTAGCCCTCACAATAAACCTTAATCTAAACCAAACACTAACCCTATTCCTAGACCTAAACCGAGTCCTAATTTTGGTTATAACCCTAACCCTAACACTATCTTGAACACTGACCCTTACCCTAACATTAAATCTAGCTTGAAACCCGACCATAACCAAAAACCTAGACCTAACACAAGACCTAGACATAATTGTAACCCTAAAACTAGCCCTAAACATAACCCTAGCACTTATGTTACCCATAGTTCTAATCCTAGCCGTAAACTTGACATAAAACCTAGAAAAAATCCTAGGCCTAAACTTTGTCCTAAGTATAACCTTAACCCTAATCAAAGCCCTAACACTAACCCTATCCCTAACCCATGCCTCTAATCCTAACTTTGATCCTAGCCGAAATTTTAGCTCTAACACTATCCATTACCCTTACACTAACCCTCATTATAACCCTATCCCTAACACTAAACCTAACCTTCAACATGACTGTAACCCTACACCTAACCTGAAACCTAACCTTTACAATAGCCCTGATCTTAGCTGAAACATTAAGCCTTACAATAAACCTAAACCTAAGACTAGCCCTAACCCATACACTAATCCTAAACCTAACCCTATTTCTAATATTATCCATGATGATAAACTTAACCCTAACCCTAATTAAAACCCTAGCCATAACCCTAACCCTAAACCAAACCATAATCCTAAACATAACCCTAGACCTAAACTTAAACCTAAACCTCGCCGTAGCTCTACCCTTAGCTCAAACACTAATCTTTACTTTAACCTAACCATAACTCTAGCCGTAAACCTAACACTTTCTCTAACCTTAATAGTTACCCTAAACCAAACCCTAGCCCTATCCCTAAACCTAACCCTAATCCTAGATTTAAGCCAAACCATAACTGAGCCCTAACCTGAGCTTTAAACCTATTCATTACACTAAATATAACCCTGACCCTAATGCTAATCCTAACCCTATCAATAAACCTAACCGATTCTTTACCATAAAACTTAACTGAAACCAAACCTAACCATATCCATTACCCTAACCCTAAACCTAAACCAACCACTAACTCAAGCCTTAACCATAAACTTTAACCTAAATCAAATGCCAACCCTGACTCTAACCCTAATAAAACACCTAGCTCTAAACCTGAACCTTACACTAAATTAACTCACTAGAACCAGGCATAACCTAATCCTAAAGTTATCCCTAACCATAACCGTAGACCTGACATTAATCCTAGCCCTAGTCCTAGCCCTAAACCTAACAGAAACCCTAGCCATCCTTCTAGCCCTAAACCTACCTTAATCCTACCCTGAACACTAACCCTAACCCTAATCCTAATTCTAGCCCTCATCCTAGACCTAAAGCTAGCTATAACACCACCCATTCCCCTAAACTTAACCTTGACCCCAATGCTAACCCTAAACATAGCCCTATCCCTAGGCCTAACCCTAACACGAACCCTAGCCCTAATCCTAGCCCTAATTTAGCTGTAACCCTAACCCTAACCTCAGCCTGGTACTAAGTCTAAAACTAACTCTCTTCCTAGCCGTATCCCTAGTTATAACCCTATCCCTTCCGGAATGCTGACCTAGCCCTAACCCTAATCCTAGATCTAACCTTAAATCTAAATCTAACCGTAACTCTAATCCTAAACCTCATCCTAATACTAGCCCTAATTCTAACACTAATCCAAAATCTAGTCCTAACACTAGCCCTAGCCCTAAAACAAAACTGAGTCATAGCCCAAACCCTAAACCTTAACTTAAACCAACCCCTAACACTTGAACTGAGAAGGTCCAAAACTGGGAAACGTAACAAGGGTAAGGAAAAGATGAATACTGCCCAGTATCAAATAAATTTGAACAAATCTAACTGTAAATCTAATGCTAGATTTGACTCTATCCCCAACCCTAATGCTAAGCTTCTTAGAGAACTTATGATCATAGAAGTCCCAATATTGGGGACCCTAGTGGGTCAAGCTAGTAGATGAATCCTGCACAGTATTAGAGAAATATGACCAAATAATTGGGGAAGGTATTTCAATATATTTATATTTCCCTCTTTCTCCTAAAGTGCTCTCGGATAAACTTGCTTTTCATGCTTCAGCTTAGAGCTATATTCACAAGGAACAAACCAGAGAGTGCCCACAGATAACTGGTTGAGTGTGTGAAGTTCGAAGCAGCTAGCACCAACCCTGTTTGATTTCTAGCTCCAATTCCATTTAGGTAAAATTGAAGTGAAACCTTAAAATAGAAACTGTTCCTGAAAGCGAAACATTGAATCTTAAAGGCCCAAACGTGGGGAGCCTACTAAGGATAGGTCAAGGTTGAATCCAGTACAGTATCAAAGTAATGTGACCAAAAAAAATTGAAGCTCTTTCAGTATATGTGTATTCTGCTTGCTCCTAAATCACTCAGAGATAAAGCTGTTTCTTTCTACTTCAGATTAGGGCTACTTCCACAGGAAACAAACCAGACAATCCTCCCTGAGAACTGAATGAGTGTGTGATGATTCAAGCAGCTAGCCCAAACCCTGTTTGATTTCCATCTTCATTTCCATTCACCCCTACAGGGCAAAAATAAGAGAAACATGAAAATTGAAACTGTTCCTGAAAGCAAACCCTTTATGTAGGAGGCCCAAACATTTGGAGTACAGTCAAAATAGGAAAAAAGATGAATCCTGCAGATATCATAGAAATTGGAAAACAAAACTAACTCTAACCCAAACACTAGGTCTAATCCTAGTGCTAACACTAACCCTAACACTAACCTTAACCTGTTTAGTGTCCTTTTGATCCTAGAAGTCCCACACTTGTGGAGCCAAGTGGGGAAGGCTAACAGATGAAGCTTTCACAGTATCAAAGATATCTGACCAAATAATTGGGGGAGGTAGTTCAGTTATGCATATTTCCATTTTCTCCTAAAGTGCTCTCACATAAAGTTGCTCTGCATGCTTCCACTTAGGGCTACTTTCACAAAGAATAAACCAGAGAATGCCCATAGAGAACTGATTGAGTGTGCCCACTGAGAACTGATTTGTGAAGTTTCAAGCACCTACTACCAACCCTGTTTGATTTCCAGCTCAATTTTCATTCACACCAATAATCCATAATGAAGGAAAATCTTAAAATACAGACTGTTCCTGATAGCAAACCATTGAACCAAGAAGGCCCAAACCTGTGAAGCATAGTAAGGCTAAGTAATAGATGAATCTTTCCCAATATCATAGAAATTTGAAGAAAACTAGGGCCACGCTGGAGCTCTCTGTGCAGATGGAAGACACGGCTGTGTGGTTGCTCTTGGCTCAGTCGGAAGTCGGAAGTTTCAGCCACGCAATAGCTCTCTGCATAGATGGAAGTCTTGGCTGCACATGTGCTCTCAGCTCAGATGGAAGTCTTGGCTGTGGGTTTGCTCTCAGCTCAGACAGAAGTCTCGGCCATGGAAGCGCTCTCGGCGCAGAGGATAGGTGGCACAGAACACAGAGGCTTTGTTTGTGGGTCACCAGGCCAAGCTCTGGACACGTGCTGGTAGCAGGCCCACCCTGGGCCCTGGGGACTCAATCCCCAGTTCTTTGTTATGCATGTCAATGTGGCCAGCTCACAAGGCCGTGAAGCGGGATTGCCGTTCCCTGTTTATCTGCCACGCACATATGTGTCTCTCGGGAACATCTTGACCTGTTCGAGCCTCCTGATAGGGGACGGTGATGTGACGGTAACCCAAGGATGCAGTTATTACTCTTCCCTCCTCACTTTTGAGTAATTTCCCGCAGCTGTTAAAAAGATATATAAGGGGAACAAATCTGGCAATAAAGCGCGCACATGCTCCCTCCTGGATGAAGAAC